>NC_138760.1:89142935-89389017 GCF_965113315.1 Podarcis vaucheri | reverse complement strand
ATACATGTGCTCTGATTTTTGTTTGGAGTCTTCCAAAATGCTATTGTTTATTGGAGACTATTGCTTGCTGTTCAGGATTAAGGTGAAACTTCTTCAAATGAATTCATTTTTTAAGAGTGATATTTACACAGGAGGGTGTTTCCCCATAGGTTCTGACAAAAAAAAAATGTTTACAACCACAACAGTATTTTAGAAAGTTTCTGGCCAAAAATAAAAATAAAAATCAATTATACTTTTTGGTGGGATCTGAACTGGTTGAGTAAGTACCTCGGAAAGAGATAACTGAAAACGTTAGCTTAATGTGCAGCAGCACTGAAAAAACATTGCTAAGTATAGTTGCAATTTCTTTCCTAATAATTCCTGTCAGCTTCATCATGCTTTTATTTAAATATGTGGCACAGCCACATTTGGAAGACTGCTTACTATTCTGGTTGCCCAATCTCAAAAAGAATAGAATAGCATTAGAAAAGGGATGGGAAAGAACAATCAAAGTGATCAAGGCACTGAACAGCTTCACTGAACAGCATTTGGCTCTTGTTTAGAAATCAAGCCATTTAAAGGATGATGAAGGTTTATAAAATAAGTAGTGTTATTTAAAATATGATGAAATACTATGAGGTTCAGAACAATCTGTAGGTTCAGAACGGAAAAAGGAAGCCTCTTTTGCCACATTGCAGTTAACATATGGAATTCACTGCCACTGGATGTGAGAAGGGCTGGACAAATTCACAGTGAATGGGTCTATTAATGGTGATTAATCACAAGCTAAATGGAACCACTATTGTTTATTAATGGTGATTAATCACAATAGCTAAATGGAACCACTAATTTGCCTGGAAACTCAGGTTCCAGTTTTTCAACTCCCTGTTTTTCATGGAGTTGACATCTATAGGGGTCATGGTAAGATTGGACTTCATCTGCTTTGCATATGATTTCTTGTGCAGTTACTTTGCCCAAAGCAGATTTTAAGCCTAAAGCTGAAAAACGAAGAGGTGTACGTACACTGCAGGCATTGGAAGATTCTGAGAAAGAGGAAAAGCTAATTAGAAGATTCTTCCTCCTGGTCATGTCCTTAAGAAACACTCCATAAGAATCATTTTACCCTATTAGTCCATCCCAAGTGACAAACTCTCCGACCAGATTTGCAGATGTGGCAAATCATAGGTGTACTCATCAAGCCTCATTTGACAAGCTGGGGCAGGTGGGATGGGTGGGGGGTCAAGTTTCACAGAAGAATTGCAGAAACAAACCATTTGGAGCATTGCTAGAACTGTAGCTTTGGCAATGCATCATGGGACTTCTGAATTCAGATACTCGTAGCACTTCTTATTGCAACAGAAAGGGCATATAGGGGACCAAGAGGAAAAGCTCATAAAGGATGCAAACCTGAATTGAGAGAATCAGTTTGGTGTGGCTATATATAATACATTCCATGTGTCATCAGTCGGCCAGCATCAAATAAGTTAAGAGAGCTCTAATTAAAATATGTCTTTTCTTTTTCTTTTTATATTATATATAAAAGAAGTTATGCATATGTTTTTCATTTGATAAAAATTTCACCTTAATTTAAAAAATAAACCAAGAGCAACCAAAATACTTTTAAAAAAAGAATAGCACCGTTTCTCTGCTCCAGCTGAAGCAGCCCACACACGCACACATACACATAGAAAATACACACACACAAACATGCGCAACTGTGCTGCAGGCAGTAGAAATGGCTGCAAGATGAGTCTCAGACCAAATGTACTCTGTGTGTGTAACTCTAAGACCTTTTGCAGGATAAGAATAGTTTGGGAGCCTCAGGAGCCGGAACTCTTCTTTCCGTCAGTTCTCCCAGAATCCAAAACCCACTTCAGAGTTTATACACGTCTGTTCTGATCCAATGTGTTGCCACCTACCAAAATGGGGGGGGGGGGAGAGAGAGAGAGAGAGGGAGAGAACCCAATCAATTTTTGAAAACAGTATTTAAAACTGATCCTGCTTTCAACATGTTGGTTTAGGACAGACTTCCCAAACCTGGGTGGAATCTACACACATATAAAAACCGTTCTGAAAATGCTGTTTTAAAAAAGAGCTTGAATTTTCCATAAGGCTCGCCATCGCCATCTATTGTCACATTGTATATTGCACTTAAAACACACTTAAAATGTTTTATTTGCAGCTGTATAGCTGAGTCGCTGGTGTCCCCCAGATGCTGTCAGGCTACAACTCCCATCACCCTTGACTGCTAGCCACGCTGGATGAGGCTGATGGGAGCTGTAGTACAATAGCGTCTAGAGGCACAGTGTTGAGGAAAGATGATCTAGGAATTGCTAAAAGATGGAGAAGCAGCTCCCAGGCCCCTCTTTGAACCAATGTTACCTGCAGCAGCCTATGACTTGCACTGAAGCTCACAGTCCTCTTTGGAATGGAAGCGGTTGCTATTCCCCCTGCAACCGCTGTAGATGAAGGGCCGGCACTCAGACACTCTTTGGTTATAGTACCACCTTAGCGTGTATCTGCTGCAGTCTCCCTCGTCCAGGGGCAAGGAGCATGGCTCAGCTGGAAGGCAGGGAGAAGAAACAAACCTATACATTAGATTCCCTAGGGCTTAAGCATCCACTCTCAGGTGTTACACTGAGAAGAACCTCAACAGAAAACACTGCAGACCTTCTATTGTGCCTAAGACAGTGCCAGAGTGGGGTGGAAAAGAGCCACACAGGGTTGGTAGTTAACACATCAGCAGGTTATGCTAGGATGTTGTCATTCACGTACTTCAGCCTACAGATTTCCTTCTAACTTCTGTCACCTCACAAGGAGCTAAGTTTACTCATCCACAGTATAGACATAAGGCTTATCCTGGAAACATGCAGCTGCGGACACATGTCATTATTTTTATCTACAGAAGTTCGAGCAACATGCCTTCCAAGTGCCATCACAACTAGATTTGAGTTCTTCTAAAAGGAGTCTGAGGACTGGCCCTGCCAGAAAATGCCACCTCTACAAAGAATACTAGGCCACCTCAGGATCCCAGCGGAGCAGAGCCATATTCAGCCTGCCGATATTCCCACCATCTTGGTTGGCCCTGATGGTAATGGTGTTGGGGACTGGCAGGCCGCATGCACCCCACAGTCTCCATGTTCCTTATCTTGGCCTAGATAAGCTGCTTTTTACAATTTATAACACCAGAAGCGGGTGGAGCAAATGGCTCGTTATTCATTCCAAGAGGATGGAAGGAAAGGAGACGACAGCTCCTTTGAGAGAAAGGTCACAAGGCAGGTCTGCTGCTTACCTTCCTCAGAGGGAGCTCTCTTTTGCCGTTCATGCTTGGAAGCTGCCCTGGGGCTCAGTACCTCTACAAACAGGGAGCAGAGTACTGGTTTAAGAAGTCATGGCCACAGGAGAAGCTTCTAGTGTCTGTATTGGGCTTCTGCCCATCCTCCCTACCACCCCAGGATGGGAAGAAGGAATGGGGTGGCGAGGGCATGAAAGGTGTTTCAGGAGACCCAGAATTTATTTCTGGCCAAAAACAAAACCCAGAACAAAAGGAGATCACAGTTTAGCACCATCTTATCTACACACACAATAAAACAAAAAAGGAAAGTGAACTGTAGCTGTTATATCATCCAAGTCTTGCTATTTCCATGCCCCTGCAGATTAAAGATCAAAAGCGAAAAAACTGGACCTTGTGTACTATGGATATAGTTCACACAGTGCAAAAATTTAAAAATCCTTGAGACTCGCAAAGAAAAGAAGTATGGGAGTAACAGAATAGGCCTAACTACTGGCTTCCTAAGGGGTCTTTTTTATTAGTCCACTACACTTCTTCTGTTAGAAAGCTCTGGTCAGTGATATGCCAGCCCAAGAGGCAACTTTAAGGTCCACCAACCTTACAGGGGCTAGTTCAGCTGTGGGGGATGTTACTTATCAAAATTAATAATGTGTTTGCTGGATACTGAAGCTTCTTTCTATTCTCAATCAGGGCATGGAATCTTCCTTGCTTACTTGTGATCTCTACTTTGTTGCTTACCACAGGTGGGAGGCACATCTACCAAAGCTCTCCATCTTTCAAAGCCCATTCATCCTATAGCCAAGGAAAGTGACTTCTCCACCCAGCTACTTTTTAATTACAATATTACTTGCCAAGGCTGCCAACTAGTGGTCATGGAGGAGTATGAAGCACCAGTAACTGCCGTGGTTTTCTATCCAATATAATATATGCTATGGGGCAGGGGATACCCAAAGCCAGTAATTCGTTTCACACAGATTCCCACAGATTCCCAATCACTTTCATTGGGCTTCAGTAGGAGACAAGTGCGCCAGCCTGCTGCTACCCCCACCCGAGGGGCAACTGCAGGAGAGCATGTTCCAATTCCATCAAACGTGTTCTGCAGACCAATGGAGCTCACCATCCCTCAGCATAGGGCTCTCTGTCCCATCTGCTCCCTCTTCATAGTCCTCCTCTGTGTAGATGTACTCATACTCAGGGTCATCTACGTTCACTACGTGTCGTGCCTGGCTCCCTACAAAACAGGAACGGCTGCTTCAGAAGGAATCCAAGAATGATGAGGAATGGATGGCAAGGAAGGAAGAACAAATGGGTAGGTCTCATCCTGAGCACACTTAAAGTAAGAAGAGCCTGCTGGGTCAGGCCAATGGTCCATCGAGTCTGGCATCCTGTTTTTACAGTGGCCAACCAGATGATTGTGGGAAACCAGCAAGCAGGATCCGAACACAAGAGCACAACCTCCTCCTGTGGTTTCCAGAAACTGGTATTCAGACGCATTGCTGACTCCAGCTGTGGAAGCAGAGCTCTTGCTCCAGGCAAACCAGGAATTGTATCCAAAGTCTGTTTTGGTTTACCACCCATGGTTGGTCTGGGGGAGACAAACCAAAAGCTCGGGTTTGGATGTAATGCTAAGCCAACCCATGACTTAGCCCTGGGAGCATGGTAACCTGCGCATTTGCTTGGTCACAGCAAGCCATAGTTTGGCTTAGTTTTATGCATGAAATGAAGAATTGTTACATAGCTTGTTGTTGATCTATGCCATATCGGTTAATTGCCCAAAGACAAGCCCCACGGTATAAGGGCATAGCAACTTTATGTATTTTGGGTGATCAAACGGCAGCTTTCCAACAAAGGGTACCGTTGGGCTACTTCCGTATCTGGCATATTCTGTAGCCATCGGTCCTTTCATGGTCTGTCACCTTGAGAAGGATCTGCCAGTACTTCTGTCCTTATTACCACCCTAAATGCAATATTATCAATTCCATCTATGTTTATCTGTTGTAGCAAAACCAACAAAAAGGACTGCTAGTCTTTAACAAGTTTATTACGGCACAAGCTTTTTACTGGCTAGACTGCACTTTGCCAGATAAAGAAAGCTTAATCCTCCTCAGTTGACAAATGGATAAGCTAAGGAGACCATACATTTGACAATGAGGGCTCTGGTCTGCAAAGCTATATACTGCAATGAATGTGTTAAGTCTTCAACATCCCCATAGGATGCTTTGCTATTTTCACTTTATTACGTTCGTTATGCAGAAATGGCCCTGCCCTCAAAAGATCCAAGCCTATCACTGAATCCTGCCTTTGAAACAGCTTGCATTTTCCTGCGGCTGGCATTATAAGGGAAGCGAAAAGACAAGGAAAAGGGAGGCTGGTGGCAGAACCCCTGCGCATGCTGGCAGAGGTGATGCTGTGCACATGAAACAGCAAGAGACAAGACTCACCTTCCTCTTCCTCAGCGTGGGACAACTTAAGCACAGGGACTATTTGAGCATTGACAGATGGGAACGGTTGGGTGGATGGATAGTTGGGGAGGAGACCTGGGAGGGGCAAGGTCACAACACAAACATAAACAAGCACGTAAGAGTGACTGACAAGCTGTACTACCTCCCACTCCAGACATGAAACACAGGCCCCCGCCCACCCCACAGCCAGAGTTCAAGAGTTCAACCCGGTGTTGCCCTCTTCCACAAAAGTCGGCCATTAAACACATCAGACAGGGAAAATCCTGAGACAAGGTTTGCATGATGGGCCAAATGTAGCCAGCAGCCCAATCCAATGGCATTTCCAATTCAGCCAGGCATTTCCTCCTGTAGTGGCAGAGGACCCTTCTGCAAAGCAGACCAGAGTCTGGACGGCTGAATTGTGTCCCGGTTTTGCATGCTGGAAGCGGGACTGTGCCCTTGAGCCCTGGCACATTTGGGTGGACCAACGTTTCAGCACTACACAACAACACATGGAAAGCTTCTACTAGCAAAACAGCAGAAAGTATACGCCAGGGAGACGAATAAGAACAGCACTGGCTGCTCCCAGGTATGCAGCATTTATCTGTGACATATTAGGAGGAGGTGAATTCCATGCACAAACTTAAAGGCAAGTGGGAGCCCTGAGAAATCCCTCGAGTCCTCCCAGCACCTCTGGGAATCCAATTCTGAGCACAGGTGACTGAGGGGTGTTGCCCTGCTTCAGAGCCTCCCACCCCTGATGCTGGCACTTCTGGGGATGCTTTTTATATGCATGCTACTGAGACTCCCTGTGATGTTGAGATCCTCATGGTCTCCCACCGCCCCTCCAAAATTCCTCCTCCGCTTGTATTCCTCTGCTTCCTCTCCCAGCACACACCATTCTCCCTTGAGATCAAAGAGGAAGATAATTCGTGCTAGGTTTTCCCAAAGCTTTGCTGCTCATTTCACTAAGTTCCCATTCAAGCATCAAACTCAGCACTATAACACTATCACCCATTTCTGGATGCTGCCATTGAACAGCTTGCTAAAATGGAGGCGATTGGAAAGTTCTGTCCTGTATTGTTCCCCTCAAAAATGAATATGATAGTGCTATGAAACACTCACATTACAGGTCACTAATACTTTGATATTTACAAAATATAGCTGGAAAAGAATTCTAGCGCCAATTAATAAATTGATTAAAAACACGAATGGGGTGATAAAAACAGTGCCCATTACGAAGGATGTAGTGAGCTAATGAGGCCTGCTGCATACCTGGAAGCACAAACCATACTGGTGTATCCATGAGGTACAGGACGCTGCTCTTTACCGCTGACTGGCCGGAGCAGCTGGCATGCTGGGGTGGTGCTGAGGAGCTGCCCTCCTGACAGCAGCACTGCTGCTGCTTCCCTGGAAGGTGTTGGGGCAGGGCTAGGCAGCAGCAAGGTCAGCGCAGAGCCAATCAGATGCTGCCGCTGGTGCACCAAGACACCCAAACTTGCTGCCGTTCTGCCCCACCCCATTCTGGTACAAGGCAGCAACGCAGTTGTGGAGAGGGCAGGTCCTTGGCACCGTCCCACCATGCCAGCCGCTCCTGCTGGCTGGGATTTTGATTACGCCAAAGAGGAAGCCGATCCATCAGAAACAAATATACTCACGTCGATCAGGAGGGGAGAACTGGCCTCCACAAGCTGAAATGAGAAACAGGTGATTAATTCATCCAGGCACCCAGTTTTGGGTCTCAGCTGTCAGGCACTGAAGGCCAAACTACATGCTGTGTGGAAGATTTGAAACCAACCGAAACATAGCCATGGGGTGAGGGGCTGTCAATTTATTTGGCGCAGCAGCAAGGGTCAGGAAGCAGAGTTTAACCTGCCTTTTCCCCTGTGCAACTTCTTCCCCCGCAAAAAAAAAAAACAAAATCCTGGAGGTGGATTTTGATTGAGACAACAGCACTTGAGGGAAGAGTTGAACACCTCACAACCCTCATGCCTGCTGCATCTCCCACCTACCCCCAACTGCAGTTCAATTTAAAAAAGAAGGCACCAGCCGAAAATCCAGTCCCAGATCTGGGTAGTTTGGCTCAGACAGAACTCTCCTGAAGGTACAGCCTGAGAAATACATGGGTACCTATCACCATGGAACAAGTATGTTTCAGGCCCAGTTAGGGTACCTGTGAAACTAGGAGGAGAAGGGCACTCAGAAAGACAGAATAAGGCGGAAGAGCCAAGGGAGAAAACAGCAGGATGGAGGTGCAGGTGGTCAAAGGCTAGTGGCGGGTGGAGCCTTACCACAGTGCTGACTCATCTCCTGCCTGACAAACAGACGGATCTCTTCTTCCTGCAGAGGAGACAGTGCAGAGCATGATGAGTTCTATTACCCCTGCATGAGTCTCCAATGGCTGATGTAGAAATGTGATATATACACAGGAAATGGTAAGAGCGCAAACTTTTGTCGCCTAAAGACATTCCAGTGCAAGAGCAGAGTCAAAATGGATGAAGCAGGAGGGAGCAAGTTTAAAGTAAGGTTACCAGATTTTTTTCAATGAATCTGGGGACATTTTTCAACTTCAGTAGGAATGATAGGATTTTGTCAGGGGACTGATTTGTAAATCCGGGGACTGTCCCTGGGAAACGGGGACGTCTGGTAACCTTAGTTTAAAGGAAATCAGGACCAAGAGTTTGACTGAACTTGACTTCCTGCTAAAGAAAGAAACTTGACTGCATTGACCACCCTTGGCTACTATAGGGCTAGCAATATTGAAATGGCTGTCCTATCCTAGAGTTTTTATTCAGAATGTCATGCCAGAGAACTTAGGTCTCTCTCCTCACCGTCATTCCAGAATCTCCCTTCTCTCCTCGGAGGCCATCAAGCCCTGGACTTCCCTGTCAACAAAAAACAAAGGAATTCAGCAAGTTAATGAGAGAAGACAATACATTATAATGCTAAGAAACTTAGTTTCTGGAAGAGTGCCCCTCCCTGCCAATATGCCATATAAAGGTGTGGGAAGTGAGGATCCAGTCTGCCAGCTAGTTCAAGATCTGTACTGCTGAGAATACAGCCTGGAGAGGAAGAAAATGCATCTGGCTGATAGCCAGAGATTCCCTCGCTCCCTTCCCTTTCCTCCCCGCTGTGCCTAATATATTTTTTCTTTCCTGTATCCTCTTTGCAGCTACAGCTAATGTACCCACCACAAACTCCTTCCACCTATGGTTCTCAACTCCTCTACAGAACTTGCTCCTTTGCCTGACCCTGTCCAGTCTTGGCCTGCTCAGTGTGTGACTCCTTCCCCAGCCTTCCTCATGATCCCTGGGAAACTTCTACACTGGGGCTCCATCAGTTGGGCATTGTTGCTACTGTTGTCTGGAGCCTATCGGTTCCATTTTATTGGCTTGGAGATACTAGTGTGACCAAAGTAACTACTGATCCTGAAATATTTCTTTATGTGTTCTTTTATCTATTAAAGCACTTACAAGCTGCCACTCCAAATTAAAACCTAGGTTTCGTGAAGACGTGTAGCATATATATATATAAAGGTGCAGCACTGTGAGAGGCTGAAATGAGCTTCCTGTCAAACTGAGTTTTCTCACATTTCCAGAAGACTTGAGGTGTGATGAGGTTTCTGTTCTAGGGTTTTGGATTAAAAGCACACACACAGAGAGAGATTTTGGTGGCAGATTTTAAAGCCCAGCCAGATGAAATCTCCAGTGAAATTTGGAGTGAGTGTATATGCATTTTGTGTAGAAAGGACTTACCAGTTCCACAATCCTACAGGCCCCTGGACAACCTAGCTCAATAGCTCAAATTCTCTGCAGAGTGGCCTGTGCACCTTGGGTAAATCTAAATAATACCAAACCAGAACTGATGGAATTCCTTCACCCTTACTTTATTTCAAAGTAAATGAAGCAACCTGCCAGCTAGCCTTCTCCAAAGGGACATACAGACATATTTACAAACCTGCTCCCCTCTTTCTCCTGACAGACCCGGGACTCCACGGGCTCCTACAACGGACTCTCCTGGTGGCCCTCTCTCACCCTAAAATGGGGAAATCAAACACACCAAGAGAATTGCTTTATTTCGCTTTATTTTTTAGCACTTCTTGCATTGCCTCTCCAGCCGTCAGAAGTTGTGTGGGCCTTTAAAAAGAAGAAGAGACAGCAGGTTTGGGGGGACACGGGGCCTCCAGATCATCACTATTTTGTGGGAGGGATTCAAGCGCAAAACCAGAGATTTAGATTTGCACAAATGAAGCAGATCAAAGCCCTAGCACAACAAATCAAACTTTTTTTTAAAAAAAAAAAGCACAGACATTTGGCTTTCAGGAAAGTGGTGTGGAAATTATGGGCCCTTACCTTCTGCCCTTGAATCCCTTCTGGGCCTTTTGGGCCAATGCTGCCAGGGGGACCAGGGGGCCCTGGGGGTCCATCACTGCCCCTGGGTCCTGGAGAGCCAATAATGCCTGGAGCACCCTATGAAATAAGGAACAGAGGATAAGAATAGGAACATGGTATCCCTAACCTGCAAACAAAACTGATTGCCCCTTGCTTCTGCATAAGGCCAATATTATGCAATGCCGACATGGACTAAAATAGTTCAAATGGTAAGAAGATTTTCTCCCTGCCTTCAAAAACAAAACGCACTTTACCGATAGGAGGATTCCAGTGTTATCACAGCTGCTTACAGCCCTTAACAAGAGTGTTCTTGCTATCAGATGGGAAGCATTTATCAGGTGCCTACTACATGTTGTAGTATACTGGCCCACTGTTCATTTTCATTTGATGCCAATACCATTCCTTCTTAATTAATAATTCTTTTGCCTTCGTCATGAATGAAATACGTCTACCATAGTTATATGTAGACAATCTGATTCCCGTTTCACACGCCACACTTTTTACTCAAAGGACCTTGCAATTTTTGACGGAAGCAGCTTTGCTTAGCAATTAACGAGGTTTCACAAGCGTCATCCTCAAAGTTGCCCAGCAGATGCACAGAAGATGAAGCACATGTCCGAAGGCATCACATTGTGTGCCAGAGCATAGAAAAGGGACATGCAGGGATGCTCTCTAATTCTTCAGCAGTCTGAGACTACCTTTGATCCTGATGAAACCAGAAACCTCACCACCTTCCAGGGAAATAACAACATACCCTGTCCCCCTTTTCTCCTTGGTCTCCTTTGGACCCCTGTTGGCCATCAAATCCTCTGTCACCCTAATAACAAAACACAACATATTGATCAAGTATATAACTTAAGTGGACTTTTTAGATGTGTCTGTAAGAGTAAGCATTTCATAAAGATCACCCTCCCCACACACACACAAAAGAAAAAACAGACTCAAGAACACCTAATAATAATAATAATAATAATAATAATAATTTATTATTTATACCCCGCCCATCTGGCTGGGCTTCCCCAGCCACTCTGGGCGGCTTTCAACAAAATATTAAAATACAGTAATGCATCAAACATTAAAAGCTTCCCTAAACAGGGCTGCCTTCAGGTATCTTCTAAAAGTCTGGTAGTTCTTTTTGACATCTGGTGGGAGGGCGTTCCACAGGGTAGGTGCCACTACCGAGAAGGCCCTCTGCCTGGTTCCCATCCTTGGTACTTCCATCTTGCTGGGATGCAGCTTCATATTACTGGCCATCCTCCAGCCCAATTAACTGAGTCCACATAAATGTTCTCTAGTCCATACCTTGGGTCCAATGAGGCCTTCTTTCCCGGGGATTCCTGGGGTTCCAGGCAGGCCCACCTCACCCTAGGAAAAGAAAGCAGAAGGTAGGCTGACCTCTCTAAACACATATCTTGCCACACACTGCTTCACTGGCATGCGCTGGGAACACTTACAGGGTCACCCTTCCTTCCGGCAAGTCCCATTCGGCCTGGCAGGCCTGGCTCTCCCTAGAAGAGATGGAGGGTCCAACAGTGAGAAAGGACACAAGAGAGGGAAATGCTGGGTGCTAGCATGGCAGTGAGCTCACACACTCTTCATAGGAAGAGCGGTTGCTCTCTTGGACAGAGGTGAGCAACCTTTTGGCCCTCAAGGGCAACAAGAAGTGGTGGGCAGGCCCAGTGGTGGGCAGGGACATAAGCACAATCACACCCACCCACCCACCCACCCACACACACACCCTCTCCTGCTGCTGCGCTGTCACACATTTCTCACACACAGCCACAAGTTACACATGTATGCAGAATGATCTCAGCTGCATCAGGATTGCTGGAGAAAGGGGAGGCTAAAGATTTGAATACCTAAAAATGAATGTATTGCCTAGAATGTTATTTTTGTTTCAAACATTGCAAATTTTGGACAAAATGGACTGTTTCAAGAAGTGGCAGAGAGATATCTCTAGATTTGTCTGGCAGGGCAAGAAGCCTAGAATAAAATTTAAAATATTAACGGATGCAAAGGAAAGAGGCGGATTTGCCCTGCCAGACCTTAAACTTTATTATGAATCAGCAGCCTTTTGCTGGTTGAAAGAATGGCTGCTTCTTGAAAACACAGACATCTTGGACTTAGAAGGTTATAACAATGTATTTGGATGGCATGCATATTTATGGTATGACAAGGTCGAAGCACATAAAGCATTCAAAAATCACATTGTCAGGAAAGCATTGTTTAATGTCTGGATAAGATATAAGGATTTATTTGAAAATAAAACCCCAAGGTGGTTGTCACCGATGGAAGCGAAGGCTCAGAAAAAGCTCAATATGGAGGCCAAATGGCCGAAATATTGGGAAATTTTGGAACAAGAGGGAGACAAATTGAAATTGCAGAGTTTTGAAAAATTAAAAAACAAAGTGTGAGACTGGCTTCATTATTAATGGAGGCATACAATTTGGACAAAAAAAATGGATTCCAGGTGGAAAAATCAAAATTGGAAACAGAACTGTTGGATCCCAAAACTAAGATTTTGTCAAGGATGTATAACTTGCTGTTGAAATGGAATACTCAGGATGAAACTGTGAAATCTGCTATGATTAAATGGGCACAAGATGTTGGACATAACATTATGATGGCTGACTGGGAACAGTTATGGACCACAGGTATGAAGTTCATGGCATGTAATGCCTTAAGAGAGAATATTATGAAAATGATATACAGGTGGTACATGACCCCAGTCAAGCTTGCAAAAATTTATCACTTGCCCGACAATAAATGTTGGAAATGTAAAGAAACTGAAGGTACATTCTTTCACCTTTGGTGGACGTGCCCAAGGATTAAGGCTTTCTGGGAGATGATTTATAATGAAATGAAAAAGGTATTTAAATATACCTTCCTGAAGAAACCAGAGGCCTTTCTCCTGGGCATAGTCGGCCAATTGGTGTTAAAGAAGGATAGAACTTTTTTTATGTACGCCACAACAGCAGCAAGAATACTTATTGCAAAGTATTGGAAGACACAAGATTTACCCACTCTGGAAGAATGGCAGATGAAGGTGATGGACTATATGGAATTGGCGGAAATGACTGGCAGAATCCGAGACCAGGGAGAAGAGTCGGTGGAAGAAGATTGGAAAAAGTTTAAAGACTATTTACAGAAATATTGTAAAATTAATGAATGTTAGAATGATGTTGGATAGAAATTAAGTGGTTTTTAGCTGTAATAGTATAAGGGAATATGAAAAATGGATTACTAATAGGTAAAAATTTTATGTCACAATATTTTAAGATTAAAGATTAGGATAAATAAAGAGGGGAAGGATTTGCTGAACTAACAAACTGAACTGGAATACAAAAAAGGGAGGCGCGAGGAGGTCTGGGAAACAAGCTAATGAAAAATAAGTAATGGAAAGATTGAGTTGTTTTTAACTGTGTTTTTATTTTGTATTTTTCTTTTTTCTTTTTTCATTTTGTAATATCTTGAAAATTTTAATAAATATCTTCTTTAAAAAAATAAAGACTTGAATACCTAGTGATCCTGATGCAGCAGTGGTTGCTATCCCTGTGCTGCAACCTCCCCCCCCCCCATTGCTCAGCTGATTGGAGTTTCTGTGCAGTTACACATACAGATTCTGTGTCTGCCCAAAGCAATGTTTTGAAAACTTCTAATGCTTTAGAGAGGGGGGTGGAATCCCCTTGCACTAGTGCTAATCCTTACACTGGCATTTTTATTTATTTAAGTACCACCCAATGTGTCATAATGCAAAAGGGGGGGGGGACCAAGAGAAACTTTGGCACTTACTTTCTCCCCCTTATCTCCATCCTGGCCACAGGCTCCTTTCATCCCTCGGTCCCCCTACAACAGGTAGAAGAGAAATAGAACACCACAAATGAGTCTTAAGCTATTTTTATAGTACTGTTCAGTTTACACAGTTCATTGCCATTCTTTACAAAAAATTATTAGGATTTTAGAATACATCTCCTGACCCCTGCCCAGACAAAGCAACAGCAAGCCCACTGGTGACAATAGCATGATAACCATCTGGTGAAATGGACCAGGCTGAATAATACAGAATTTCCCAATAAGCTGCATGATTGAGGAATGATTTGAACATGGATCTCCCACATCCAATCCAAGGTTTTTACCCACTGCGCCAGCCCAGCAGGGGATGTATTCTGCCAGTATAATCCAAGGATCTTCACACCCTTTGCTGATGAGCTACAGAGGCACCTTTTACATGCAATAATGGATTACAAGATGAAGAAACCTTTTCTTGATAATGCAAGCAGTCTCGGGCTATAAGAAGCAACAACACACCCCACAACCACCACAAAATCTGAACCTCCCCTTTGATAGTTCCCAAGTATATTAAAATAGCTTTGCCGGAGAGGTTCAGCTCCACTCTGTTTTGTGACAGGGCTCACATAGTACTTCCTTGTCTGGAAACTATCTCTTGGGATCACAGGGAGAAACACAAAAGAAAGCAAATCACACCATGCCACACCTTTGGACCTCGCATCCCAAAAGGACCCATGTCTCCTTTCTCCCCTCTGGTGCCTGGGATGCCATCCTTCCCGGGTTGGCCCTGGAGGGATAAAGAGGAAGGCAAGTCACTGTGAATCTCAGGCTGTGATCTGCGTAAGACAGAGCAGAAAGAGCAGCAAAGGACAAGTCCTCACCGGCTCTCCTGGTTCTCCCGATGCACCAACTTCTCCCTGTGCAAATACACAATATGGAAATGCTTCATACAAAGGTGAGAAGTCAAGTGGGCAGGTATGCTAAAGAAGACACCTGCACACAGATATGCGTACAACAAAGATCAAAGGCTGGGAGGTGGCCATTTCAGCTTCAAAATCTAAATTAAAACTTTTGCTGGCCTCAATGAGAGTCTCTAAAAACAAGGAAGACTACAAAGGGGCATCATTCTGCTGACATCTTTGAACTTTCTAACATGCACAAGCCACTCCAGAATGACAGCCTTCTTGCTAGCAGAAGTTTCAAAGCACCTGCAATGATACTTGAAAAGAAGACGAGATCACGTTGATATCCTAGCTGCTGTCAACCAGCCATATTACTAATACTTTAGATTGCAACCTTTGAGTACGGCCATCCGATATTTTTAGTCATTTCTGCAGTAGTCTTTAAGAAAGCAGGTGTCTCCTAAACCCACCCTAAATGAAAAAGCGTTCTTCACGCCCGACATCCCCACCAGTCAAACGGTGTCATTCCTGAAGTCGTATAGGACAACAGTAATCAGTGAACTATGAGATAACCTCTTACCTTCTGCCCACCAGGACCACGTGCTCCTGGGAATCCTGCTGACCCCTTCTCTCCCTGCTCACCTCTTGCTCCCTATAGGTTATAAAAGTGAATGTTAATGAAAAATATGGGCAACAGAGAAAAGAAGTTGGTTGTCCCATCCTGGTGCTGAAGGGACAAAAATCACTTTCCAAAATTACTATAGGCCAAAGCCAGAGTTTAGGAGTCATGTGTTCAACTTCTTCCTAACCAAGATCAGACAAGCTTCCTCCCTGTTGGAACTTGGTGAAGACATTTTTATTTCAGCGAGCACTTTAAGATTTCTGAAGTTATGGTTAATTTTAAGTGATTGTACCATTATTATATCTTTTGGTAGCCTTATTGTACACCAGTGAGAATTCAGAATTTGAATCTACTTTTAGCCTGCCTTGCCAATGTCCTAGTAGTGTTTTGCAGCACCCCCCCAAAAAAACCCCCCCTACCACTTGTTCTGAGTTGGCAACTTTATGATCTGTGTAAAATATGGCCCCATATCTGCTCATTGCCTTCAGACACAGGTATACAACCCCAACCCAATGTAAGTCATGTATGCAGGTACCCAGGGATTTGCTCTGGTACCTTCTCTCCAGAGATGCCTTGGTCTCCTTTGTCACCTTTGTCACCTTCCATCCCTTTTAGGCCACGGTCTCCCTAGAAAAGGATGGGAAAGAGGGATTATCAGTAAATAACCAGCAGTGCAGTCGGATGAGAACAAATGGTATATGATATGATATTGGGTGAAACATCAACAGGTACAAGGAAAGAAAACTAGTTGAAAGGACTAGGGATGCAGACTTCAGTGCCACATGTCCCCCCCCCCCGCCCCCACATGGTAGAGGTTTTTTTTAAATATAAAGCCAAGACACTTACTGGCTCCCCTTTGTTCCCCCGAGCACCTGGTGGGCCCTCCACAACGGCAGTGTCACCCTGCAATTGAGAGAAAGCAATTGCCAATCAGATCATATGCCTGCATCCCCCATTCCTGTGGGCCATGTGAGCAAAAATCACTTTCTCCTGGGCAAATTCAAATTTTGGTCCAGACAGCATCAACGGAAGCTTTTCGTAACAGCATGGCCAAATCCAAGGAGACAGCACCAGCTTACCTCACACCTACAGAATGATTAGAGCAATTGCAAGGTCAGGAAAAAAAAGTTTAGGGGTAACGCCACATACCGCTAACTATACCAATATTGGAAGCTGCCTTATTGTGTGTCAGAACATTGCTGTGTCCAGTTCAGTATGGTCTATAATGACAGGCAGTGGGTCTCTTTTAGGCAGGAGTTTCTTTCTCAGCCCTACCTGGTGATGCTGGGGCTTGCACCTGTTACCTTTTGCATGCAAAGAATGTGCTCTACCTCTCAGCTACAGCCTTCCCCATACAGACACCACCTGACTCTCTATAAGCAGAGCTACTGCAGGTATGTGGATGGAAGCTCGTCAGTGAATGCCCTGATCTCGTCTTTCCTAAGGCCAGACTAATGTGCATCAGGCAGAAACATGGTGTTTGCAGAAGCAGCTCTGCCAGCAGGGATGTGTTTTCTTCCTTCCTTGCTTTGAAGGGTTTGGGCTTGGAATCCCACAAGGTTGCGTTCAATCATCACAATCCTGCCATGGATGGAGCTCTCACCTTATCTCCCTTCAGCCCCATGAGCCCAACATCTCCCTAGGAGAGAAGAAAGTAAAGGTGAAAATAAGTCTGTTTAATTCATCATTCTCAAGATTCCAGTCTCACTCAGGTTATTTTCTACTCAGACTAGGCCAACTGCAAACATATTTGGGGAATTGTCAATATAATTTCAAATATTTATAATATTGAAGGCAGCGAGACTTTGTGCTGGCCATCAGGCAATGGCTTTTCCACCTGCCTGGCCCCACCTTCCAGCCCTAGGAACCTTCTGAACCATGTTGCCACCACGGACATTATGCGCAGGTGTCTTTTGATGAACTGACTGGAAGATTATGAGTCCTGGGGGTGGAGAGTGCTTCGTTTGTTTTTGGTTGCTAGTTTGTTCATGTTGTTAATATTGTTTTGTGGATTATGAGTGCTGTAGCGCTTTGTGAATTTTATAGTACGACTTTTGTTATGGGTGTGTTGTTTAGCTTATTGTTTTAGTCATTTTGTAAAATAAAAATTTACAGAATAAGCTAAAAAAAGCCAGCTGTTTTCATTGTCTCAAGTCACTTAGAGGTTGACTCTCAGTCTCTGCAATATAAGTTTCCCTTTGCTCGTAAGCCCAAGAGTGATTACACCAGTGGGTAACACTAGGAGACAAATAATCTGATTTAGTCTTCCTTCAGTGGTCTTGATCCAGAGTTTTATTCCTAAAAATATTGCTATTTCAGTGATCAGCAGGAAGGAAGGGCACAAAGGCAGCCTTTACCTCATTCATTTCCCTCTTACAATTCCCCACCCCAGCCCACAAAGAAGACTTTACTTACTTTGTCACCTCTCTCCCCTCTGTTTCCTGGAGGCCCCTAAAGACAAAACAGAAGGGAGGTCATTTCAGAATGACAACCAACACTTATGCTCAGGTTTGAGGAAGCAAAGAAAGAATGAAGGGGAGTCAAGATATTTACAGCAGGCCCACGATCTCCTTCCATCCCTGGGCGACCATCTTCACCCTGAGAAAAAAAAGAAGAGAAGGGCATTGAAGCAGATGAAAGGAAAGAACACAGGGTGGGGAAGAGGTTGCGGTTGTAGCTGTAGACTGAACCTAACGCGAGAACCTATCACAACATTCAGCAAGCAGATGAATCCTGAAGATGCTGCATCCAAGTTAAGCGAAGGCAGGGGCAGCCAGCATGACATCCTCCAGAGGTTGTTGGAAACCAACTCCCATCAGACCCAGTCAAGATGGCCAGTGTTCAGGGATGATGGGACTTGTAGTCAAGCAACATATGGAGGTTGCCAAACTGGCAACCCCTGAGTTAAGGAGATCTTCAGAAAATATCGAAGTATGGGTTGTGCTTGGGTTTCTAAAGGTTTATTCTACAGAAAGACAAAATTTTTGTTTTTGTTATCTGATGGCCATGAATACCTGTTCCTCCTCCTCATGGAAACCAGAAACTAAAAAGATGCTACAGACTTTTCCTTCAAACAGAGCAAAATCCCACATAGCCAACTGCTCTGTCTCTGTTTACTGCTTGTCTGATACAGTTAGACTGCCACACCTATATATTGAGGTGAGCTGATTCCACCCCACAAGTCTTGGTCTAAGTCTGAGAAGCAGAATCAAGATACATACCCGGGGTCCTGGATCTCCTCGCTCGCCTCTAGCGCCTGGCTGCCCAATACCTATGGCCCCCTAAAAAAAATTAAAATTAAAAAATGAGGAAAATGAAAATCCATCCTGTTGATGTGCAACCTTTTCTCAAAAAATTTAAGGAGCCAGAAACTCAGCAAAGCTTTGCATCTATTTAAAGATCCTCAAACTTTGTCAGAATATTTCCAAGGAAAAAATAGGCTTGATATAACTTAAGTAACAAGGTATTAAAGGTATTTTTTTAAAAAACAACAACCAATTCTCTGAATAATGCAAAAAACGAAGTCTCATAAGTGCAGCAGTTCATTGGTTCTTCTTTTTTTTTTGGTTTATATAGTGTGATATTGGGCAGAAACAAACTTCCTGCAAGATCTTAAACTGAGACTATCTGATCTGAGACTATAGGGGCTAAAACCTGCCTTTCTTACACTAAAAACTGATATATATTTTTTAGATTTTTTAACCAGTTGCCAGATTCTACCAAATTCTATAAGATTCATAAGGACCAGCAGCCCTGAGCAACAGCACACTGTACAAATTAAGCAGGTGGGGCCATGTGTGGATCGCCATCTTTTTTTCAGATCTTCTGGAGGCTAGTGGGCAAAACCAGGGCTTACCTTGTCACCTTTCACTCCTGGAATGCCTTGTGTACCCTATAATAAAAAAGTGATGGGGAAAGGGGGGGGGAACCAGGTTAATATTGCAGCGTCCACACAGGAATACACACAAGTAACACTGTGGCACATGGGATAGGATCCAGCTAGAATGCATCTATCTATCTGTCTGTCTGTCTGTCTGTCTGTCTATGCAATCCTCACCATACACCCACATTCAAAATGCTGTACATACCGCTGGTCCTTGTGGTCCAGGTGGACCTGGAGGTCCTGTGGTGCCCTCCCTTCCAGGAAAGCCAGTCTGACCCTGGTAAGGAAAACAGATGTCACTGCAAAAGCTTTTATTAAGCTGAGCTAGAAACGATCCATCCTTTTCAGTGAACCCAAATCTAGAACCACATGATGTCCCTCTTCGTTTAGAACCGGGCTGGGTTGCTCAAAGGCTACAAGGAAGCCCAAATAAACTAGGACAATGTTCATTGCTATGGACAACTTCAGAATCACATGCCAATCCTGGGGCACCTATCAAAGCGTCCGATAAAAGAATAATGTTCATTCATGGAACAGCTGCACACCTGAAGCTCCTTGTGGCTCCTAAAGACTACCATTAATTTATCTTGACAACAAAGGAAGGAAGAGCACTGGAGTTTGAAGGGTGGTGGCGGTGACCTCCCTTACCCTCTCTCCTGGAGGTCCTGGAAGGCCAGCTGGTCCGTTTTCTCCTCTCAGACCTGGCTGGCCTGGAATCCCAGCTGCGCCTGGTGAACCTGGAGGTCCTGGGGGTCCAGGCAAGCCAGGGTCTCCCTGAAAAGAAACCGCATGACATTATGTCAGATCCAGAAATAGGTAATCCTCATGGCCACACCCCCTTCTTCCCCCATCCCAAACATCTGACAACCATTTTCACTACAAATCCATAAAAGAAGTATGAGACTTGCACTCATAGTTTTATAATTATTATTCTAACCTTTCTAATACACCTAGACAATAGAACTGAATAGATGATGTGCCTTTGAAATATATTTTTTATCTGGCTAAAACTCAAAAGGAACAGAAACCCAGTCTTAGAGTATAGTACTGAATGAAGCAATTTCCAAGTTTACAATCTCAGCTATGGAACATTAACATTCCTCTGTATTTGGTTCTGTATTCTAAGATATAGTACTCTGATGTTACTTTTTCCTGGTTCTGATTTGCAAACCCTAAGAAGAATAGCAGTTTCTTCAGCAGGAGCTGTCCACCAAAGGCAGTGCTGAAATAGTTTGAAGAGGCTTATGCATCCTGAGGCTAAAGCTGTGTAAAGGAGCAAAATGGGGGGGGGGGGACATGAACATTTCCGAAAAGCTGCATACCATGGGGTCACAGAATTAACAGGAAAGGGATTACCTTTAATCCCGGAGGTCCAGTTTGCCCAGGAGGTCCCTGTTGGCCGATCCCAAGTGAACCCTGAATGATGCAAATGAAAGAAAAAGCAATTGTGTGCCTAGATAATGAATAAATATTAAGTTCTGGTTGCTTATGTCCCAATAGACTGCACTGAGAGCACTAATGGTGGGTGGTTAGCTCACATAGAAAATATGGCATAATTTAGTTCATTTGCAGGTGGCTCACTGACTGAGAAGCAAGGTGATGTCATGGTCCCTACCTTGGGGTCCCAGTGTCAATCTCAGGAGGATTTAGATGGTGTATTGGCTGTCCCCCTTGAATGGGATCCCTCAGCACTTACTTCTACACTGTCCTGGGATGAGGATGTGGTTCTCCTATCATCTCCAGTGTCTGAGGTTGAGTCACCTGCAGCTTCACCTGTTCCCCAACCACACAGAGCCATGCGACTGCAGAATAGCTACAGGCCTTTTAAAGGCTGCTCACAGCTCTTCCAAGGGTATGGAACCACTAGAAGAGAAGGTTGTCCCACTGTTCTTAAGCCCCAAGATGACTCTGGGCTCTGGTTGAGACAACAACTTCCCTAACTCAGCAGGCTCAGTGGGGACTGGACTGGACTGGACTGGGTAAGCTTCCTCTGTGGGCTGCAAACTGGACAAGAACAGGATAGTTCAGATGAAATATAACATGGATGCCCTCAGTCCCCATTTATGAGCACCACTTTGACTGCTACTGAGTTCCTGGCCACTAACAGATACTTGGGACAATGTAGAATTAGGAACATCTACGAATATTGCACATGGACAATAAAAGCACACCTAAAAGATTTAATAAACATTTGGACTTTAACCAACAGAAGCTTCAATAAAACACATGAGAACCACTGTATACCTTTTCTCCCTTGATCCCAGATGATCCTTTGGCTCCCTATCAAAATCCAAAAACAGAAAAATAGCAAAAGGTGTTAGATACATTGCTAAGAGTGATGCTAAGGTGGCAGGAGAGAAAAGAATGTGGCGACACATTTCAAATACAAAAAAGGCACTATAAAAGAGATGGCCATCATATCCTCTGAGGATAGGCAGGAAGATGTTAGCAAATAATGGATTTAAATTACAGATTTTAAGATATTTTTTGTTAAGATATTTTCATCTAGGATTGTGTTGCTTCATGGGTATCAGGCAGCTATGTTTCTACATAGCCTATTGTCCCTCTAGTCACACACACACACACACACACACACACACACACACTCGTTCAATCGTTCACCCTAGGAGGTTGCCTCCCTAGGGAAACAGGCACCCCATTTTGGAAATCAGATGATGCATGGTTACTCTTCCAACACCCAAGTCACATTCATTGGACAGGGGTACCTCCTTGCCAGTGGTAGCTTGATCAAGCATTTCATTTTACATAGTACGTACATCTTCTCCAGGATCTCCAGGATCTCCTTGATTCCCAGGTTCACCCTAGCAAGGAGAAAGGAAGGTTATCTAGAGGTATCTACACTGAAAATGAGCCAAGGCCTCAAGGGCTTCCATGAAGTCCTCAGCTTCCAGAGAGAGAGAGAGACAGACAGACAGACAGACAGGGACTCAGACAGACACAGACACAGCGCACCAAGGCTCCTTCCTGGAAATCTGTTTCTCACCTTTTCTCCTCGAGGGCCTGGAATGCCTCGATCACCTTTGGGACCCTGTAAAGTAGAAAGATCAGCATTGATACCTGGCTTGGGAAACAAGAGTCTGAGAACCAGAAATGGGAAAAAAAGGTAATAAGAAAGGCCAACGCACCGGTTTTCCAAAAATTTCCCCATCAAAGTCACCTGGTGAACCCTAAAACAGATAATGTAGATTACCAGTACTGCTGAAGCTTCCCTTCAAATCCAGTCAACCTTCCCACCCCACCCTCAAAAGTTGGTATTCTCTTCTCCCTACACTTCCAGAAAATACGTGCCAGGCCCATTTGTTTTATCTGACTGAATTTATTTCCCACTTTAGATTCCATGAAGACTATGGAACACAAAGAGAGTATGCTCCTTTTTCAGTCTTGCTGGAAAACATGTCAGGAGCAAAGCCACTCTCTTTGAAAAGGAAGAGCCATAGCTCACAGCGCTAGTGAACAGGCAGCACAGTCCTGACAAGCTATGGCATCCATGACACAGTTTGAAAGCTCTATGAGGTCACCACTATGTGGAAGCTCCGTAGGTCTGGCTCAGTGGCTGGATGGGCCACCACTTGCAAACCAGACAAACATGACCTTGGATTGCATGACAGAAGTACGGTTAGCTATAAGTGTAAGAAAATGTAAAATAAATAAATTAGCACTGCTCTGCACCCACTGCAGACACCACCGCTTTTCAAGGGGTAATATTTGTACGGCAAGCAGATTTCGAGTCATAATCCTAAAACTGCTTCTACAATCCTCACTGAGCTGCCAAAGGACTCAGGTCTGCTGTATTTCTGTCAACTTGTGCCACCAGAATGCATCATACTGTTGTTCAGTACACTGTACTAGGCGGGCCCAATACATTTTGGCATCAGAGGTGACCCCCAAATTGGTGCCCCTCACCTTGTTCTCTGTACTGTTTTCTTGTTTTTAGCTTACCTTCTCGCCTTTTGCTCCAGGAGGCCCCACAACACTCTATAGACAGTCAGGGAGAAAGAGAGATGGATGCTTAAAAGCAAAGTGAGACAATTACCTTTATTGGTAAATTTAATTTAACGTTCTTGCTGTTTTGTAAGCCGCTTTGAGGTTTTACAAGAATTGAACGGTATATTGAATTTCATTAAATAAAATAAAACAAAACAAAACAGAGACAATGTTCATTGTAAAAAAAATATAATTGTATTTTATTTTTTTTTAGTTTGCAAGTTACCTTGAGTGCTTCCAAGTGCAGTGGAAAAAATATTTTAAACAAATAACCATTAGAAACAATGTATGTTTGGAAAATTCAGCCAGTATTTACTAGAACAAAAATATTTAGTTGAACAAATGAGAGAAAGAGAAAGCATATGCTCCAGGAAGAAAAGGAGATTGTTACTCACTTGTCCTGGGAGCCCAGCATCCCCGGGTTCTCCTTTGGGTCCGGCAGGTCCTGCTGGTCCTGGAACACCCTGAAAAGCAGTTAATAACATGTAAGACTTTAGGTAGGCTCCCTTGCCCCACAATGACAATGCAATTCTGTGCATATTTACTTGGAAGCAAGTCCCATTGTGTTAAATGTTTCTTACTCCCCTGGGCTGTGCAATCAGGATTGCAGCTAGCGACTCTCAAATACTTGGGAGCAGTTGCTTCTTTGAAGAGGAGGACTTCACATAAAAGGTGGCCTCTTTGATCATAAAGTATGACTACTGTAATTCATTTTCAAACCACTGCCCTATGTCTTGAATTCAGCTTCAAAAATGGCTAACGTGACCCTATCAAAAAATGTGATCTGAACCATTACAGGAAATACTTTACTGCTCTCTAACCTGCAAGCTTAATCCTCATGCTTCATACAAAACGATAGAGTTAGGTGGCTTAGAAGATTTTTTTTTGGTCTGCATATGATGCCCCAGAGGTATTAAGAATGCAAAGTTGATGCATCAAGTTCATTTTCTGTAACCAAACCTTGGTTGCACAGGCAAGAAGAGATCATGTAAGTTGAGTCTTGGTGTCTTGCCCAGTCTTGAAAAGAATCACAGTTTAGATAGGAAGCTTACAACCTCACACTGCAGGCCATACCATTTTCCCAGGCAGTCCAGGTTCCCCGTCTTTCCCTGGCACTCCATCCCTTCCTGGCACACCTAGCTTCCCAGGCTCACCCTAAGACATGGAGAGAAAACAGCTGGAATTAGTGCCTGCACTTGTCTGTACACGGGGGACAACAGAGGCAATATATTTTGCAACAAAATCATTCCATATTGTTTTGGAGAAACAGATTTGCTCGGAGGGCATGGTGGCCAGGGAACCCGTTGCATATTGGGTGTGTTCGGATAAGTGGGCAACGAGAATGAATCCCACCACACAGGAAGAGGAGAATTGGTTAGTGAAGCTGCTCTTTGTCAAAAAGACAAACACAAGGGCATTAGGCCCGAAATGTACCAATGGGGGTTCAACTCAAGCAGGCACCAAAGCCTGAATCATTGAAGAATGACCATCGGTTGCGTAAAGTGGCATGGCGTGTGGAGGAGTCTGTTGGCATAAGGTGCAAAGCAAGCTTACCACTTGTCCTGGCAACCCTGGAGGGCCCTGTTGACCCTGAAAATAAACACAAACAAGAAAGCATCAATAAACATGAAGGAGGAGACAAGAACTTCCCAACCTAATTCTCCAATAGCTCTGAAGCTAGGGAAACATATTGGTCACGTACTGCAGGTCCCGGTGGTCCTACTGATCCTGGGAGTCCAACATTCCCCTGGAGACCCGGTAAACCCTGCAATGAAGAGATGAGAAACCTCTGATCAAACTTACACTCAGCCAGACCGATGGTACTGAATTCCCAACTAACCGGGCTTTTCAAGAAACAATGAGATATCAACAGTCAGAAAGGAAAGGTAAAACTCAAGAGAACCACTTTGGCAATGGGCGAAGGCTCTGAAATGACAGCTATTAGGCTAGGAGACTAGGAACCAGCAGGAAATCTGGGCTAGGGAGGGAAGGGAAGGCTAGAGGTACTTACTCGGATGCTGGAGCCAGGCTCTCCTGCTTCGCCCTGTAAACAGGAAGAATAAAACGCAACAACTCACTATTATGAACCTGTGTCTGTCAGATACGTAAGTTTTAATTGCTTCATTTTCTGCAAAGAAGAGTGTGGACTAACCACCTGGCATAATAGGGTTCCAATGCCATTTTCTTTTTAGAAAACAGAGTTCTCCATGGGAATTCAGAGATGTGTTTGTGGTGTTCCCCACAGGCCATGGTGAAGGCTGGGAGTGTAAGCCTCCAGCTGTCACTGGTTTGGGTAGAACAGTGTTTCCCAACCGGTGTTCCGCGGCACACGAGTGTGCCGTGAGACATCGGCTGGTGTGCCGCGAGATACCTGGAGGGAGGCGGGCGAGTCGGGCGGCGAGAGGCGGGGCGGCGGCGGCGAGGAGAGGCCGCGCCTCCTGCTGCTGCCTGGCGCTCCTCCTCACAGCCGGCAGCGCTGCCTGGGCGCCTCCGCGCGACTCTGCCTCGCTGGGTTTGGTCTCCCAGCAGAGACGGGTCACACGCGCCCCTCCCTCCCTCCCTCAGCCTGCGCGGAGGGAGAGCCAGAGAGAGGCATCGCTCCTGCGCTCCGAGGCGGATTGAGCGCAGCTGAGAGGAGCTGCCGAGGGAAAAAACTTTCACTTTTGTGCGTCCCTCCCGGCGTGACGCTGCGCGCTGACGTCACGGGGCGGGGCTTTAATGGTGGTGTGCCGCGAGATTTTTTTTCAGTAAACAGGTGTGCCGTTGCCCAAAAACGTTTGGGAAACACTGGGGTAGAAAGTAGTTCTAAAAGCCCTATCATTCTTTGGCTTCTTGGTGATCAAATCAGATACATACCTTTATTCCAGGTGGACCTTGAGCGCCCGGAGGGCCAATAGGACCCTGAAAAGAAAAAAGGCAATTATTTTCAGTAACCAAAGCACAACAAGGTTGATACAGAAGGAAGGAAGCAACTATTGCCAGAAATCTCTTGTGCAATACATCATATTCTGTCTCTGATCAAGCCGGAGGTGCTGTCTCCTGTCAGAACTTAGCCTACTAGATAATGGAACAATCCAGACTGCACACACTACATATCCTTACCCCAAACACTGGGGACCCTTATTTTTCTATGCATGGTTGGCTAAGAGGATTTTAGGATGCAATAACATCTCATGGAAAAAAGCCAGTTTTACTTACAGGAGGGCCTGGTGGTCCAGTATCTCCCTGGTTACCCTGAAATGAATGAAGAAACATATTCAGTACTGGAAATGGAGCACTGAAACCAGAGTACTGAAACGTCTCTGCCTCTCTTCCTGGAGAGCTCTCCACTTTGGGACAGTTCACAGACATTTTCACCACTAAATTTCCAGAATGCAATTACTATCAGGCCTCTGCATGCTCACAGACACTTAGGGAAAGGATTGTGTGAACTGGCAGGACACAGTACCTTTCCCAGTGATTCTCCACAAACCACACCTGTACTTTTTTGGGTGCTGCAATGACTGCGTAAGTTCCTGTGAAGCATACTTGTATACTTGCACACCTCCAGTTCACAAAATAAATTTATTTGTACACATCACATGTCTCAAATGGTTCACAGGGACAGGAAAAACAACCTCTAAATTATTGGGGTGAGGGAGGAAAGCCTGAGGCAGAGAGATGGTCGTTTGGTCTACTGCAGAGATCTTTAGCCCCTGCCTAGGGGTCTGACCTGACCCTCCAAGCACTTTTGATGCCACCTGTAAGGTCCCACTTATTTTAGTAGTGGCAGCAAAAAAGGGGGGGAAGGGATGACAAATAAAGTCAACACAGCTCAGCACCTGGATGCAGAAGCAAATGACTCCTTCACTTGTCACCAGATGAATCATTTGATGAGCAGGGAGTGAGTGATAACCCTCCTTCCTCAGCTGATATGCATGGGTCACCTGAGAAGAGCTGTGAGTCCTTTGAGTGGCCACACCCACCACTGATATGCAGATGCTAGAGGGTTGGCTAAGGGTGAATATGGTCCTCAGGCCAAAAAAACATGGTTAGCCACTCCTGGTCTACAATCACCCAGTGACCTCATGGTTTAATTGCTATTAGAGCTGTGGACTCTCCCTCGTGCATTTACTCTAACACAATCCACAATGGTTTACAAATATTGACTGCAAGCTTCATTATCTTGAACCCTCATTCAACAGGTACAGAGAGAGGTTAAAGTGGCTTCATTCCTTCTGGATCCAGGCCTCTGCTTTGACCGCTCTGCCAATGACTTCCCCCTGCTCTGCCCTTCTCCCCTACAAAGCTTATAGTGCAATGTGAAGAGAAAAACACTCCATAGACAACTGTTAGCAAGAGGCATATAGCTAAATGGAAGGAGAGGGGCAAGTGAAATACAGCAAGCAGGTGGGAGAAGCAAAGGGAGCACCTACCGGTCTGCCCAGAACTCCGGGGAAGCCTGGCAAGCCCTGCAAAGATCCAATTCAAATATCCAGAGAGTTAGCAAGACCCAGAGCAATCCCTCAAGCAAGCCTTGCTTGGCCCTTGCCTTATCTCACAACACAATGCCAAGGCAGAGCTGCTCCTACCACACTAGAGACAGACAGACAGAGAGAGAAGAGAGAAACAGCGAACAAGCGGAGGAAGCCAACCACAGCCAATGAATCAGGTCAGCTGAGGCCTACCAAGAAAGGTTACTTACAGCTGGGCCGGAGGGCCCTCTAACACCCTGCAGGCCCTGGATGGGAGGGAATGACACAGAAAACAGACACACATGAACCAGCAACATAAAGCACTCCAACAAAGGGGACAGGCTGTCCTCTGAGTGTCCTGGAAACATACAGCGGTACCTTGGAAGTCAAACAGAATCCGTTCCGGAAGTCCGTTCGACTTCAAAAGCATTTGGGGACCAAGGCTCCTGCAGCCAATCAAAAGGGGTGCCAGACTTTTGGGTTCCAAAGAACGTTCGCAAACTGGAACACTCACTTCCAGGTTTGTGGCGTTCAGGAGCCAAAACGTTCAAATTGCAAGGCGTTTGGGTTCCAAGGTACGACTGTAATTTTTTTTTGGGGGGGGGCGGGAGATTTGAGGCTGCTATCCTGTTTCCTCTTGGCTGTCTGAAGTGCTGAGTTCTGTCCCAAAAGGGAGCTCCCCTGCACAAAGGAGCTCTACTGAGGCAGATTTAAGGCTATGGCCTATGTGAACACCACACAGACCATTCCACTGGGGCTCCTTAGGCCTTAAGAAAGTGAGGACATGACATCACAGACAGTGTGCGGAAGCTTCCAGTCATTTGTCTGGATGCTTGAATGCTTCTGAACATTCTTATGGAGCAGGGCTGCTCCACTCAGCAGAAGAACCGGGCTGAACTGTTGAACAACCCTCACTGCAGGTTTTGGAGAATAGGAAGCTCCTTCAGTTGAGTCCTCTTCAGTAGGATGATGGCCTGCACGGGACAGCATCGATGGAAGGTGGATTCCTGCAAAAACCCACTGTGTTCTCAAGACAACAGGATGGGGTGGGGAGTGTCCTAGAAATGGTTCGTTACATCAGCGTAGAACACTCAACACAGAAGGCAAAGCACGTTATTACTGTGGGGAAGGAAGGAGGCGCACAGCAACACAGAGATGGATTCCAACCAGGTGTGAAAGGAAAATGTATTATGAAGAGAATCCTCTATCCCCACGATATCTCTTCTCCTTGAATCTCACCCTGGCTTTCTGCTGCTGGTAAAGCACTGTCTGCCCCACAAGCAGAAGGGTCACCCCCTGCCCATCACCGCTCAGGGCTCCTAGTGCCTCAGGGATTCTACCCAGACTCCATGGGTCAGAGTGAGGAGCATCACAAGTGCCCAGCCTAGCAGACACTACTATTATCAATATGTAAAGGGGAAAATAAGAGCAACTTATAAATGTTGGAAAAATCTCTTTAGAGATCTGGTACAATTATGTCTGGACTATGACGCTAGCACAGATGCTAAGAAAGTGGAGAAGAGGTAGCATGAAGTACTTCTACAATGGATGACTTTGTGGAACAAGGCTGCTACTGCAGCTTCATAGCTTGTAGTAACCAACAATCTGGTCAGATAAAACCACCAGCTACACAGACAACCTCTGGAATAACATATTCAGATGGACAAGTTCTGCAAAATATGCAGAATATGAAACAAACCTCAAACACAAAGCATTCAGAAACTAACAGTGTGTGCTTCTGTTTGTAATTGTATAGCTTATGAAAAGAAATAACAAGTTGAATAGTAATATAATATAATATAATATAATATAATATAATATAATATAATATAATATAATATAATATAATATAATATAATATAATATAATATAATATAATATAATTAATGTAATATATAAAA
Organism: Podarcis vaucheri; assembly: GCF_965113315.1. Lineage (NCBI taxonomy): Eukaryota > Metazoa > Chordata > Lepidosauria > Squamata > Lacertidae > Podarcis > Podarcis vaucheri. Next base: position 89,359,358 of record NC_138760.1, on the reverse strand, counting down.
AAAGTTGTCTCTCTGCCAGGGTGTCCCAAAAATAGGTATACTGCTTTAGAATCCACTTTCTTTGTTCTTGACTCAAGTTCGCTGTCATCATTCACAGTATCAGTAAAGAAAAATAATCCTTTTATCTGACTCCACTATACTTTCCAACTGCCAGCCTGAAATTTAACTGCCACTTTGTTGTGTGTTAGTTATGTGTACCCATATGTTGTGATGAATTTCACTGACTCAAGTGTAAACTTTTAGGCCACCCTGTACTATACAGATTTATGTGTGGCAGATGGAAGGCCTTGAAACAAGACTTTTGTTCCTAGAATGCTGGTTTAGCAACTGTTTTTAGAAGGCTATGGAGAGAAAGCTTAGGCTGGAGCTGGGGAATATGACTTGTGGATTTCAATAAGCCCACCCTCCACCTTTCCTCCAAAAATTTGAGCTCTGAATCTTTCTCTTTGCTCTCTCTTTCCCGCCTTCTGTCCTACTCCCCAAATCGCACACATTTCCCACCCCAATACTGAGGCTTCCTCCCCCCACTTTTACTTACTGCTTTCCCTTCTGGGCCAGGAAGGCCTCTTTCTCCTGGAAGGCCCTAGAGCAAAATAAAATTCAAGGTCATTGAGAGAAAACAGAAGGCCAACAAGGCATCAAATACCATCTCTGCAGCCACAGCGCAATACAGCATCAAATGGAGGTGGGCGTGGAATATGTCCCCACTGCTCCCCAAAGCAGGGTGTTGTTTATTATTAGAAGCAGCAGCAGTGGCAACTGCGATTTCAGAACTATGTTCCCCCTGCCACCATTTCCAACAGTGGTCCATCACCAATACTTACTGGAGCGCCATCCCTGCCTCTCTCGCCGGCTTCACCTCTCTCCCCTTTCTGCCCAGTTTCACCCTGCAATTCAAAACGTTGTTTGATGTCACAAAGGCAAGTAGGCGGGCCCTTTGTTTCAACGTTCCATCCCAAGGGCCAATCCATATCCAGCTCTCCTTGACTGCCCACTATGATGCATTTGTCTGCATTGCTTCCCCAGGAGACCAGGATGGGACTTGGGCTCAGTTCAACCGAGGGCATGGATGGAGGCTGCCAATGTTTTGGGACAGCCCTGGCTCACCACCACCCCCGAGAAACAGTGAGACGTGTGGGGAATGCACACATCAAGAGCAAACCTGGAAAAAGTAAGCATGTGAAGTCCTACTGGAATCATTTATTTTGATATTATTTAGTACATTCATGTCCCACCTTTCTTCCAGGCCCTTGAACTAGAACTTTATGCTATCCTGGCATAAAGGAAGTTTAAGACCATGAACCCAGAGAGAGTCAAGACCCTAACCCTTGAGGAATAGAGTGCCAGCAGTCATTATCCATGGTTTCTACCCCAATTCTGGGAGTGGAGTAGGATCCTTTGGTATTGGAAGGGGGTGGGGGGGAGAATAACCATGGGAATAAGCAAGCCAAGCTCCCAAAGCTGAGTTCTGAAGGAAAGCATGGCGAGGCCAGGAAATTCCTGCTTTGGTGAGCAGGGATATCCCACTCTTAGTCATAGCTGTTGTTGCACCTCTGCTTGGGTAGAGGGCAAGTAACCCCCCTTTTCGCTCAGCACCGCTGAGTTCTTCATGAAACCCATGAAAGGGATAGAGAAAAAGAAGAATTTTCAAAGCAAGATAAAAGCCAAACACTCGGCAGGAAAGAAAAGGTCCCCCTCTTGGCAAGCGAAGGCACAGAGCAGGCACAGGGGAAGCCGGAGAGATGCAGGGGCGGGAGACTTACTATACTCAGACCTTATCGCCTCTAGAGCCTTTCTCGCCATCTTCTCCTGGCTCTCCCTGTACAAGCGGAAGGAAAAAGGGAATTGTTTGCTGCAAGCCTCAAAGAAGTGAGTTCTAGTCCATGGATGGGGACGCTGTGGCCCTTTGGGGTACTGCTGGGGTACAGCCCTCATCAACCCAATCACTGGCTATGGCAGAAGGGATTTGGGAATCCATCATATGGAGGGTCATGGATGCTTCATTCCTGGTCTAGTTATTTTTCATCACCCATAATACCCAAGTAGTAACAAATGCCATTATGAGAAGCTCAACAATGATGCCTGCATTGCTACCTTGCTCCTCCCAAGCTTGTGTCTATCACATGGTTCACACCTTTGTTGCTGTTTTTATTTTTCAAATTACTAGGGCTGTAATTTACTAGGCAAATATTTAAGACAGCAATCCTATGCATACTTATTTGGAAGCAAGTCTCAGTGAACTCAAAAGGACTTACTTTTGAGCAGACCTATGCTGGATTGTGATGCAAGCTAACTAATATTTAAGTGAATCTTTTAGCAAATTTTAACAGACGAGTATTAAAAGGGAAGCAGAAAGAACATACTGAAGATTTCTAATATAGCCTTTTTATGTTATCTCATCACATTCTTCATTATCTCAAAATGGCAGATAAATTGCGGGTTTGGGACTCAGCAATTCTGTTTATATTTAATCAACTGGTTAAAAACCCCCGATGCCCCACTAAAGGGTCTTCAAAGTGGGGAAAGTTTACAATACTGCAGTCTCAGATTCTGTTGTGGGTTGAAAGGCTCCCTGATTTGGGGAGCTAAATGCCAGTTCTGTTATCATTCATGGTCAGAAAAATACAGGACTCAGAACTGAAATTATTAAAACCACTAGAAGAGTGGAGCATAGCCCTATTCCGGGGAGGAGGGGGGAACTTCCCTAAAGCTGCTATGTGCATAGGTAGGGAAGTCTTCATTGGCTGAGAAAAGACTGGCATGGAAAGGGCACTAACCTTGCTTCCCTTGGGTCCTGCAGCCCCACGCTCTCCTGGAAGCCCCGGGAGGCCCCCTTCCACTCCATCCACCTGGAAAAAGAAGAAGAATTGCACATGGGGTTTCTCCTCCTGCACAGAGACAAGACCTTGCACACTCATGTTTTGTCTGTATTCTGACAGAATGCCACATACTGTTTTCCACTACATGCGAAGAACATTTATGTGGGTATTCCAATACTTGGATAACCTCTCAAGAACTAACCGCTAATAGAGCTGTAGGAATTGCTTGACTTAATCAGGGTACCTGTGTCTGTTCCATGTGCAGTTTAGGATCCATCTTTCCCTGGGTATAAAACTGTAGAGTTGGAAGGGACACTGAGGATCATCTAGTCCAAGCCTCTGCAATGCAGGAATATGCAGCTGTCCCTAACAGGGATCGAACCTGCAACCTTGGCATTATCAGCACCATGCTGTAACCAACTGAGCTATCCAAGCAATCCCTCATGCTTGATTAATCTGTTGATTTTTCTAGGCTATGCTATGACCCAAATTCAAAAAAGTTCACACAGAATCAAACTTAAGCCCTGGAGCAGAAGTGTGTGTGTGTGTGTGTGTGTGTGTAAGGGGGGGTGAGATTGACCTCACACTGATGGGCATTCATAACTTACTCATTGAGCTTTTTCTAGTTAACTAAAGTGGGCAGCGAAATTTGAATACCCTGGACTCAGCTGGAAGATGGGAAATGCTTAACACTATCTTCTGAAGCCTGGCATCAATTTAGGGCAGCCCATGTTAGGGGAAAGCTTTAATTTTTATTCCCATTAGAAATCTAGCCAGTAAGTAGGCAGGGCAAAATAGCAACAGAGGAAGGAGAAAAGGGATGGGATCTGTTTGAGCTCCAAAACACTGAATTGCCAGTCCAAGGAAGCACACAAGGCTGTCTAGGGAAAGGCATTCATGGCCACAGGGTACAATCCACAAGGACTAGAGGCAGAAGAACATGTCTATGTTGCCCCTTTTCTTGGGTTTTCAAAACCCAGCGATTTTCTTACAGAGTTAAAAGAATTCAGGATATAACTCATCACCGGTGATCAACATCATTTTACATTGACTTATTATAGGTCTTCCTCGTGTTACATTCAATAAGTCTACCATTTGTGCTCACAAGAGCTGAGCTGTACAAATCAAACTGTGTGCATTCTTTTACAGAAATAAAAAAGTATACATTCTTTTACACAAATATATGCACCTGTGTAGAAACAGCTTTTAGCTGTGTTTAGTACAATGTGTGAACAAGCTTAAATTGAGTTCAGCATCTAGGACACAGACACACACACACGCGTGTGTGTCCCCTAGATGATGAACTCATATTAACCATATATATATATATATATATATATATATATATATATATATATATGGTTGAAGGAATCACTCACCCTGGGTCCTGGTGGTCCTGGTGGCCCTTGTAAGCCATCTCTGCCCTGAGGACAAGAGAAACAGGGTAATGATCAAATACATGGATGATTTTCCAAAGAAGTGATCCAGGTCTTACTCACCCCCACCCACAATGTGTCACAACAGCAGACATTGTCCAGTAACTCCTAAATGCATGGGGTGATTGAGGAATACAGAGAGATAGGCCCACCACAGGTATATCATTCAGAACTATACATTACAGGCAAAACATCTGTAACAGGGCCCAGATGCCACTTTTAAAAAAGAAAAAGAAAAATACAGAAAATAAACTTCCTGAGAATGGAATTCAGAACCAAAAAGCAGTATGGGGGAGGGCTCTTAACCCTGTCCTTGTCTGCTTGTCTTTCTGTTTTACTTCCCTCTCCCAAGTGATTTCCCCCTGACCTGAGCAGAGTTCCAAACTTGTGTTGAGGTGTTGGCTTTTAATCTTCCAGTTTAAATATTTTCGTATTATTTACATGGGCTTTGGGCTTGGTTTATGATTGTACATCACTTTTAAGACTTCTTATTAGAAAAGTAACTCATGAATATTTTAAACAAGCAAAAAAATAAACATGAGTTTAGAATTCTCCGGTGGAGAAAAGTCACATGAGGGTGATTTGGAGCAGAAAAACAGCAAGCACAAAAAGTGGTACACATCCGCTTCCCTCCCTCCAATGCTTATCTGCAGAATTGTGGGTTTTCCTTATCCCACATGTATTTCATTATTCAAGAACTGTCTACTTTCTCTACTTTGTTTTCAAGTAAGGCAGCCCTCAGTGCCTTCTCCAGACTGGACTGACACCAATTACCCTGAGGCAAATATCTTGTCTCAGAAGGATTTATATCCTCAAAGCAAGTATAGAATCTTTGTCCTGAAGCTGCATTTGTAAATGCACACTGTTCTCAGAGATAGATGCAGAGAGACAGATTGGCAATCACTCTGAAGTCTAATAAATTAAAATTTTCAGTGGCTACTAGTCATGGAGGCTATATATTATTCAGAGGTCGAGTGCTTCAGAATATCATCTGCTAGGAGGCAAACAGCAGGAGAGAGCTATTGTGCTCATGCCCTGCTTGTAGCTTCCCATGGGCATCCGGTTGGCAACTGTGGGAACAGAATACTGGACTAGATGGGCCTTTGGTATGATCCAGTATAGCTCTTCCTATGCTCTTTCCTATACACAGAATTATAACAACCAGACCCCAACAACAAGAGAAGCATATAGTTGTATTTATACTGAAACCAGTCTACAAGTGCCCTGTCTGGTTGACAGTTTTCCTGAATACTTTTTCTCCTTAGACTCCAAGAAAGGAGTTTCTCCACTTTAGCCAAAGCAGCAATTTTTATTCCCTTCTCAAGACCACATGATAGACCCCTTTCACAAATCTCTCCTTAAGGGTTCTGACTGGGTCCACAGCTTCGTTTGATTGCTGCTGTCTATTTGCTTCTGAAGCCTCTTCAAACCCCAAGCATATTTCCCTTAAAACTTTCTGTACGCCTCTGAATTCTGGTATATAGTTTCAGCTTCAGTTAAACAGGATGTGCATATCAAACATGCACTCCTGTCTTCTAGAGATTTGTTCCACTGCCTCCTTTTCATTTTCTGGCCAACTCCCACCTTTGCTGTTTCTCCCAAATGAACCAATTAAGACCTGTATTTTCTTGTGCAATTAAAGCAATCTAAACATTCCCTTCCTATCCCCACCCCCTTGCAAATTTAGGTAACCAGGAGCGTTCAAGATCAGTAGAGCTTGCATCCATGATAGTTGGACATGACCTTACCCTTTCCCCTCCAAGGTAGATTCATGTTGTCTCTTAAGAATAAAAGTAGGTTACAGTTTGTGGTTTGTTTGGAGTGAGGCAAACCATGAGTCTGGGTTCAGATGATATGTGAAGCTAAACTTAGTGCAGTAGTACGAGAACCAGAGGAGAAGCTAAGTGGCTGTGATCTGATTTCTGGGAACCCATATACACAGTCATGGTTTGCCTTAGCATGATGTGTGAACCAGATTAACAGCTTGGATCCCAATTAGTTGTACAGTACTTTAGTCCCACTGTAATCAGTGGAGCATTAGTCATGCTGTACATAAATACTGTTACCATAAAGCACCAATGCTGCAGCAAGCAAAGGCTCCAGCAGCTCAGTCAGCTGCTTGTGGCTGGAAAGCCAGACAGGATGTTTGTGACTGTTGCCATGGAAACAAAGGGGCAGTCCATTCTGTACTGAGCACCGGATGTTAGCTCAGTGAGTGTGTCATATGACCTGTACTGGAAGTACATGGGAGGAGTTTCTTCTTGCTGTTGTCGAGTGCAGACATGTTTCTCTGTACTGATATGAGAGACAGAAATAAAAGATGTAAATAGTTTTCTGTCTGCTTCTTTCCCCTCCTGGGGGACACCAAAGGGGAGAGAGGATGAACGGTGTGTTCCTCTCACATATCTGAGATGAATCGCCGGGACCTCGCCTGCTTATCAGCAGAGTGGAGACGCGGGGAGGTCGACAGGAATATCTGCCGGTGCCTACGCTGTGGCACATTCCTCTGACCCAGGCAGAATTCCAACAGTGGCAGCCTTCGGATGGTTGCTGTCCATCGGACATCTGCATGAGAGGCTGGTGAATTGTCCTCCTCTGCTCCATGGAAGCCTGAAGTGAGAGGCTGATTCTCTGCAGCCAGAAGCTGACCAGAAGAAGCTGACAGCTAAGCCGATGCTCAAGGTATGAGACTTTAAGGGCTTAAAAGTGTGAATGCAGCTTGATTCATTCTCTGCTTCACGGAGGAGCGAGTGTGGGAAAGCAGCTCCAACTTAGAAGAGGCCTGCATACCAGGCATTTTTGTGGTTTCCTGTCCGAGGAAAGGAATGCACTGTTGCTAGGCAACGTCCTTCAGAAGGCTGTGCCTCAGAGAGGAGAAATGGAAAGTTACTCGAGAGGGCTGGAAGTCAGTTTGTGCTTCAGAGAAGCGAAAGCAAAGTTTTGTTATGACTAGGTCCTCACGAACTGGTGGAAGGGACTTTCCAACGCAGCCAGAGTCAGAGTTGCCAGGTGTAAAGAGAGTAAACAAGCCAGCTATTGGATTTTAGAGGCTTGTGTTTGTTTTAGAGTCAAGGCAAGGACTCAAAATGGATGCTAAGAAGGGGGGAGGCTTGCCTTCTCCACCCCTCCTGACCAATGACAATTATTCATCTTGGTCTGTAAAGATGAAGGCCCTGCTGCAGAATCAGAGACTGTTTGGGGTGATTGAGAATCCCATCCCAGCAGCACCAACGCGTGCTTGGGAGTCACAGAATGTGAAGGCTAGGACTGCTATAATTCTGTGTGTCTCAGATGAGCAGCTTGTGCATATACAGCATTTGGAATTTGCGCAAGAGGTTTGGAACGCGCTGCGTACAACGCATCAGAGAGATGCTGGTTCTTCAGCGTTGCTGTATTTTGAGAAGTTGACAAATCTGAGATTAGCGCCTGATGGAGATGTTCAAGCGCACCTGACAGAGATGAAGTTTCTACGTCAACAGATGGTGGAACGCAATTTCCGTCTACAGGAGGAAGTGTTTTGCTTCATGATGATAAACAGCCTGAACCGCACCTACAAGGTTGTTGCCAGTCAGCTTGGTTCGCTACCTGCTCAGGATCTGACCGCGGAAAGAGTGTGTGCCGTCGTCCTGAACGAACACGACAGACTTGCTGCACTGGAAGTGAAAGACAGAGGGAGGCAAGAACAGAGTTCAAATCTTCCCACTGCTGATGCTACTGGAGAGCATGCCGTAGCATTGAGTGCCGTCCGATGCTATAATTGTGGACAGACTGGGCATCTACAGCGAAACTGTAAGAAGCCGCGCCAGTCAAAAGGAGCCATGAACAGCTCTACGAAGCCTGAGGCGTCAAGCAAAAGCCGTACCAACTGCCAGGTGAAACCTGCAAAGGCTATGATGGCGAAAGGAACCACGCCAGATGTTGGGAACGCATTCATAATCGACACGGGCGCCACGAAGCATCTCTGCCCACACAGAGAACTGTTTCCGACGTTGAAGAAGCAAAGCTTCACAGTGAAACAAGCCAACGGTCAAGAACTAGAAGCGACCGGAATTGGAACTGTGTATCTTGAGAGTCTGAAATTGACTATAAGCGATGTTTACCTGGTTCCAGAACTGAAATTTAGTCTGCTGAGTGCTTCCCAGATTGCAAAGAAGGGACTAAAACTGTACTATGATGCTAAAAGATGCAAGATCTACAAAGATGGAGAACTGTTTCTTACTGCCAAAGAGAAAGATGGACTGTATTTGTTGACTTTTGATCAAAGTGATTACATGAAATGTAATACTTCTGATTCTAACGAATTTTCTCTTACAGGTGTGACCAGTGTGAACACCAGGAAGGTGTCTAAGAAGGTCCACAGAGCTTTTCAGCGGGTGTATGCTGATGTGATTGGTCCTTTAGAACCATCTAGAGGCGGTGCAAAATATTACCTTGTGTGTGTTGATTGTTACACAAATTATTCTTGGGTTTATATGATGAAGAAACCGCAGGAAACTTTAGAAAAGTTTCAAGAGTTTTGTGACAAGGTTAAAAGTATGCATGATGCTAACATTGATTGTCTTTTCACAGATGACAAGCCAGTTTTTCTGTTACAGGATTTCCAGAGGTTCCTGGATGAGAAAGGGATAAGACACAAACTTGCTACTTCCGAAGAAGCATGGAAGAAATGTGTCTGTGTTAGGGTGAACAAAGAATTGCAAAAGGGGATGCATGCGCAATTGCTGAGTTCACATTTGCCACATGATTATTGGGCCGAATCTCTAGCGTCCTATCTTCATGTGTGGTTGAGAAAAGTCTCAACAGAGTTGGGATGTTCTCCTTTTGAGAAGCTGTTTAATAGAAAACCTTCTGTTGCCTATTTCAAGGTTTTCGGGTCTCATGTGAGAACAGAAGCTCCAAGTGGGGTAAAGAATGCCAGAGGCATCTTTGTAGGTTATGAAAAAGGTCTCTACAGAGTAATTTTGTCTGAATCTGGTCAGGTGATTCTCACAAAATTTCTAGAGAGTGCTCCCGAACAGGAGAGAGTGATTGTTCAAACTTTTTCCACAGATGATTCTGATGATGATGATGATGAGTTTGATCTTATTGAGTTCAGTGGTACTGATGATGATGACACTGATAGCTCAGACAGCTCAGTTGTCACAGTCATTGAGAGGAAATCTCAAATGATGACTAGACCCTCAGAAGAGGAGGATAAACCACTGATTAAGCTTAATACTGGTTCTCCAGAGAGTTCAGAGGCTGAACCAGAAAGCAGAGAAGAGCAGCAGCTCTTACGTAGGTCTGAGAGAGCAACGAAGGGTGTACCACCCAAGAGGTATTCAGAGGAGTTTGCTAACCTTGCATATGTTGCTGTTGTAAATGATCAAGGACAGATTGAAGCTGTGTCTGAGTCAGAGACAAAGGCACAACAGAGAGTTGTTAACCAAGGAAATGTGAAGTCACACAACCAGAAAGGTACATTGGTAAAACCAGTGGCGGGTAGTTCCAAGGGTGGAACTGAAACAACAGGGGAATGTTATAAGTATAACAACTGTTTGTTTTCTTCTCTGGATGACGCTTTGCTCGCAGCACGCATTGATACTTTAGGGGGAGTATGTTACCATAAAGCACCAATGCTGCAGCAAGCAAAGGCTCCAGCAGCTCAGTCAGCTGCTTGTGGCTGGAAAGCCAGACAGGATGTTTGTGACTGTTGCCATGGAAACAAAGGGGCAGTCCATTCTGTACTGAGCACCGGATGTTAGCTCAGTGAGTGTGTCATATGACCTGTACTGGAAGTACATGGGAGGAGTTTCTTCTTGCTGTTGTCGAGTGCAGACATGTTTCTCTGTACTGATATGAGAGACAGAAATAAAAGATGTAAATAGTTTTCTGTCTGCTTCTTTCCCCTCCTGGGGGACACCAAAGGGGAGAGAGGATGAACGGTGTGTTCCTCTCACATATCTGAGATGAATCGCCGGGACCTCGCCTGCTTATCAGCAGAGTGGAGACGCGGGGAGGTCGACAGGAATATCTGCCGGTGCCTACGCTGTGGCACATTCCTCTGACCCAGGCAGAATTCCAACTAATCTCAACGGGAGTAAAGTGTGACCAACTTAAGTCTAGAACCAACCCACTGTTTATCTTGACATAACTGTAACATGGGGGGGGGGGGGAGGCAAAACCAATTAGTCACAAAACATCCAGGTACACACACAGCTAATGATCATATAACACAACCTCACATCTCACTTAAGAGAATGCAGCTGCCAATATCAAAAGAAGTTAATTTTCCAGACTTCAGTTTACACTACAAGTCATATATTTTTAGTGTGAAAAAATAATTGGCAAATTCCTCTTTCTATGAATACCCCAGCATGGATAATTTTAAAGATGATTTATCTAGCACCTGTCCTAAGATGGATAGCTTTGGACTCAAAGTATAATAAAAAAAAAACCACTCACCGGCTCTCCCTGTCCACCCTTCTCACCCCGATCACCCTGGAGAAAGAAAATGATGAGTTTTAGAAAGAGCCACAAAACTGTTTCAGGAAAAGAAGTACTAATGAGCTATCCAGGAAATGTGAAAGCATATATAGTTTTATTGCTGCTGTGCCATGAGTCTATTATGTATATTGCTGACACATGGCTTTATTTTGGTTTAACTGTGTAACTTTTCATTGTTTTAAATAAACAAATAATCTGATGTTCAGACATGTTTCCCTCAGATAATCCCACTGAGGAGAACCTCTCTTGCTCTGCCTCTATCCAACTCATGCAATGACTATGAGGAAGTGATGAATTCGGAAAGTGTGGTCACTGGAGGGGTAGGCCAAGGTTACTTGGGGGCTTTTGAGCTCCTGGTCACATTTGGTGCCTTCCCAGTTAATGATGTCCCTTTCTGTTCCCACCTTTTGATATGCTCACCTTTTCTCCAGGCCTCCCAGCCTCTCCAAGTTCTCCTGCCCGGCCTGGCACCCCTGGTATTCCAGGTTTCCCAGGCTCCCCTGGCTGGCCAGATGGTCCTTCTGGCCCCCGCTCTCCAATGGCACGCCCTGTTGGGCCTTGGGGGCCTTGGTCTCCTTTGTCTCCCTTTTGGCCTCTTTCTCCAGGGAAGCCTATGAGCCCCTGCAAAAAAACACAGAGCATCATCTAGCAGGCCTCAGATCAGCTTTCTCTACAAAAGGAAGCTCAGAGATTTCTATGAGCAAAGTGCCTCTGCAAATGCTTTTCATCATGGAGACTGGCAACTCCAACAGGATGGATCCCTCCACAAGGAGCTTTAGAATCATAGAATCATAGAGTTGGAATAGACCACAAGGGCCATCGAGTCCAACCCCCTGCCAAGCAGGAAACACCATCAGAGCACTCCTGACATATGGTTGTCAAGCCTCTGCTTAAAGACCTCCAAAGAAGGAGACTCTACCACACTCCTTGGCAGCAAATGCCACTGTCGAACAGCTCTTACTGTCAGGAAGTTCTTCCTAATGTTTAGGTGGAATCGTCTTTCTTGTAGTTTGGATCCATTGCTCCGTGTCCGCTTCTCTGGAGCAGAAGAAAACAACCTTTCTCCCTCCTCTTTGAACCAGGTCACAGCAGCTACAGCTGCTATTAACCTCCCAAGTCAAATAATCAGATTCTGGACATTAAAGTTGAATTTTGGGTACTTCTAGCTCCACTATATCCTTCAGTTCCGAAAGGGCACTCCTGATACTGGCGCCACCACTGTGGAATACTTCCCTCCCCTGAAGTTAGACTAGCACCAATAGTGAACAACTTTTGGCACCAAGTGAAATTTTTTTTGCTCCATCAGAGCTTTGCATGAACATCAGAGCACGATAGCTAGGGAATTGTAAACCTCACCTCTCTGCCTGCTGGCCCTCTCTCTCCTGGATCCCCTCTGTCACCCTTCGTGCCTTTCAAGCGGACAGGGGCAGGCAAGAATTGATCAGAACTCCCTTCAAAGGCACCAGTGATCTCCCGCAGTAAGGAAATCTGTAAAGGAAGGAGGGAGAGTTGAGTTTGTCTGCTAAGGAAATGAAAAGAGGCAGAATTGGTCCACCACCCTGTGCACAAACCTTTAAGCACAAACCTCAACAGCATGATCTCCACACACACACCCTATTTCCAGACCATCCCTTCCTCCATCTGGAGCAAAAGGCAAACTTAATACATGCCCTGCCCTGTGTGCCGGACCAATGATAACTTGAGAGAGCCCTATGGTCATCATGGAGGGCATGAAGCTGAACCACCAGAGGCAACATCAGCATGGATGCTAAAAGCACCCAAAAAATAACATTCTGGGCAGCAGAGTAGAAAGTACACCAGCATTACTTCTAGTTTACTTCCTCCTTAGGCCAACACCAGGTGCAGGCCCTCCTAGAGGAATTCCTTGGTGATGGAGATCAAAGGACAGTGGGCCACAGCAGCTCCCTCCACCATCCCTGCAGCCTGTGCTGATGCTGTACCAAGTACCTGCATCAGAAACCTTAAGGTACGTATTTTTCGCTCTATAACACGCACCCGACCATAACACGCACGTAGTTTTTAGAGGAGGAAAATCTGTAGGCATGCCACCCGTAGGCATTCCCTCCATAACACGCACAGACATTTTCCCTTACTTTCTAGGAGGAAAAAAGTGAGTGTTATGGTGCAAAAAATACGGTATACTGTAAGATGCATCCGAGAACCTTCATTTGTTTATGATGTTCATGATGTATAGGGACCTTAAAAAAGCTTGTTAGATCAGACCAATGGCCCATCTGGTCCAGCAACCTGTTTTCACAGTGGCTGGCCAGATGCCTTTGGGAAACCAGCAGCAAGCAGGATGCAAGCACAGCAGCACTTTCTCCTCCTGTGGTTTCCAGCACCTGGTATTCAGAAGCACTGCTGCCCTCCAACTGTAGCCGCAGACCATATCCATTATGGGAGTAGCCCTCTCCTCCATGAATTAGTCTAATCCTCTTTTAAAACCATCCAAGTTGGTGACCATCACTGCATCCTAAGTGAACCCTAAGTAAGATGGTCCTTAAGGTACCATGGTGCTAATTCTTTAAGGGTTTTAAAGCTTAATTCTAGCGCTTTGGACAGAGCCTAGAAACGTTTCCCTTCATCTGCCTAGTTATTCACCAGAAAGAACCAGGTCCCACGATGGATGTACACTGGAAAGCATAACCTGGGAGGCAAAATGGCAGGTGAGGCTGCCAACTCATACCTTAATTCCACTCGCTTCTAAGACACGTTCAACATTCTAGACAAAAGGAGGAGGAAACCCATTAGCAAAAAAAGTAGGCAGGGGGAGATAAATTACAAACAAAGATCAAACTCTCTACTCTTTGCTTTGAGGGTTCTGGCCGCCCTCCTGTATTCCTTGTCTTGCTGCTCCCTATGGTGATCAGCTCTACTGTGACATCACAATACAGCACAACTGAACCATCAAGACGTCAGAGCAACATCACAGAGCTAGGTGAGTCCATACCTGATAGATCCCTCTGATGCCGTGCCTATATATAAGCTGCTCTCTGCAGAAGGGAACTCCCAACTGGAGACACACAAAGGAAGCTATACCAGCAGATGGTTGTCTTAGGGCAGGATTCCCACTGAGACAGTTCTATAGTTCACCAGTTTGTTGCTGGACAAGTTCCCTAGCTTCCATTGCTAATAAATTTTTACATATGTGAGTTTCTTTTCCAAGTAGTGCTCCAGAGAAACACACCAGAATACTCCAGTTATGGGAATGAGGTTATGGGAATGAGGAGGCACAGTAATGCCATATAATTGAGAAAACAAAAACCATCTCTTATACATTGTCAGGAACATCCATCAGTCCCCCCTCCGATCCACCAGTGGGAACCCAGACCACAGTGTGCTACAAGTGGAAAGCAGAGGTACTGCAGAAAGGTACCTACAGAGCAAATACTTCCTTCCATGACTCAAGCCACAAGGCATATTTGGGAGAAGGCAAACACTGCCACACCCTCTCCCAGGGTCTATAGTTAATTTAAACAGAGAGCAAATCTGTACATGTGTCATGTCCCCCCACCAGACCCTCAAGGTGAAAGAGCATGTCTGTTAACTCACCGGTGTTGTTCCAGGTTCACCTCTAAGCCCAGCTTCCCCTGGTCTTCCCTGTAAGTGATGGGGGAGAGAGAGAAGGAAAACAAAATAAGGCTCGTTGTGTATAGCTATAGTACTCAATAAGTGTGCATTGTACACCATGTAACAGCCCCCATCAATGGTCATTAGACTGCATTTCATGTGGGCAGAAGCCTCTGGTGTGTTGCGCATGACAATACCCCCATTAATATGCATCGCTGCATGATATGCCAAAGGGCCTCATGTAGCCCAGTGCAGACTGGGGATGGTCTAGAACCCAAGTGATCTGCCAATAAGATTCCATTAAGTCCTGGTTCCAATGTGCTTTGAGTCCTTTGAAAATCTACACTTTCTCAAAGTGGGATGCATATATTTTAACACAGTTCTACATGACAAAAGGAAAAGTGATTGCTGCGGCAGGTGGAACTCACTGCAAACTGCAGCTAATAATAAAACAGGGATTCCACAAGACTGAGTCAACGACCCCTCTGTAAGGGGCTCCAACACTTGGGGCCACAATGTCATTTTAATTTTTTTCAGGTGCTTTGTGGCTTTAAGAGAGACCCACCTGATCTCCTTTGGATCCGGGCTCCCCTCTGTCTCCCTGGAACACAATGCATACAAGGAGTTAGTACTGAAGAGAGAAATTCATTTCTGACTAAGGGTGCAGAATACGGTATATCTCTGGCTCTACTATATAGGGTACTTTGGGTCTAGGGGCCTGGAGTCATGCAACATGGATTGTGGCACACAGGGCAATATATCCTGCTACTGCCAGTAGGGATTCGGATATGCAGAGAACTCCAGTCCACAGCGTGCCTCCTTTGCAGCTACCTTGTTTATTTTCTGGCCATAAGCTCATCTGATGAGAGTCGCCATAGGAGGATGTCCCATACTTTCAAGGCTGAGTTTTCAAATCCCAGAGAGAGTTCAGCTGACACAGAGGCAGGTTTGCAATGTGCTAGCTATATTTTTTTACTCCGTCAAACTGCGTGCAAGCGGAAGCAGAAGGCTTTGCTTACCTTTTGTCCTGAAATCCCTGGGAGGCCTGGCATGCTCTGTAAATGGCAAGACAGTGGTGAGCAAAACAGCAACTAAGCAAGGACACTCAGCACAAATGAAACCCTAACCACATGGGCTCTGCCGGGACTCCCAGTACAATGGATACCAGGGTTGGGGGCTGCACACTCATGAGTGTGCATGCTCACGTATGCAAATACAGACAACTTTCCCCATTCTCTCTCTCGCACACATTTTACTCTCCAGCCAACAGAGCCAAGACTGCTGTGTGCAGTGACCTTGGCTGTTATCCTGGGGAGGGAGCTTCTTCCCCAGCACTTCTAGTGAGCTATTAGGAGTGCAGGGACAGAATTCTTGACTGTATGAAGAACTTCAACCCCTGTGCTCCCGAGGGACAAAAATCACTATCCAGTGGACAGTGCCAGGGTGGGGGAAGTTGAAGCGTCTCCCCCAGACCTCCCAATGTCTGACCAGCTAGGGAGTGAGGCGAAGTGGGCAAGGTTCCCCAGGACTTTGAAGCAGTGGTGCCCATTGGGACTGGTAGGGCAGAAGGCAGAGAGACCAACTGTGGCTTGCCTTTCACACTAAACAGCACTAATTCTGCTCTCAGTTCAGCATCCCAGGAGAGTCCGCCCTTTTCTGCTGGCGAAGCTGGCAAAAATAATGTGGTGGTTATTACGCGTGAGGAGGCTACTCACCTGGCCTGGAGGACCAACTTGCCCTGGCATGCCAGGAATACCCGGTGGCCCTGGGGGGCCTGGAGGCCCAATGGTCCCTCGCTCTCCTTTCACACCTTCACGACCCTGCCAGCAAAGAACATATGCAGTGACACGTAATACAGAAGGGGGTGCCTTATACAGAGTCCATCTGGCTTTTCCTTACTGGCAGTGGCTTCGCAGGTTTCTCAGCCCTGCTGCCTGAGGCCCTTTTAAGCTCATCGGTGCTGGGGATTCACCGGGAATCCTTTATTTATTTACTATTATCATCAACAACAATCTCACTGATTAATTTCTTCTCATGAGGCATCCAATAGTAATTTACTACACACACACATACACATATTGTGCTTTTCTTGGGGGGGGGGGAGTGTGTGAATAAGTTGCATCAGTACTCATATATTGATAGAAGTGACATGGGTGTCAGCACAAAATGGCTGCCAGGGGCAGCAAAAAGAGAGGTATTGGTACTTCATATTGTTGAGTGCATTATCAAAAAAAAAGAGAAAAGGCCAGTGTGTGTGTATTTTATACACACACAATTTAATTTTATTTTTTTTAAATGAAGCTCTAGTAATTAACTTCAGTTCCCCTCAGTAATTTTCTAGTACTCTCTTTAATCTGCACTGCTTGGCAGCCTGTATTCCTTCAGAACATAAGAACCCTCCTGGAGCAAGCCCAAGACCATAGCTGTCAATGTTTCCTTTTTTTAAAGGGAAATTCCCTTATTCCGAATAGGATTCCTAGCAAGAAAAGGGAAAAGTTGGCAGCTATGCCCAAGACCCATTTAGTTCAGAGTGGCAACCAGATGCCTAGGGGAAGCCTGTGAGCAGAGGCCGAGTGCAACCGAACTCTCCCCATATGTCATTCCCAGCAACTGGGGTTCTGAGGCAAACTGCTTCTGGTAAAACCTCTGAATGCCAGTGCCTCCAAATACCTGTCTAAAGGTCCCAGAAACCCTGTAAATTTTAATGATTCCTTTTTAGCCCCCCCCCCCAAATCTGGAGGGTGTAGCTATATCCTCAGGGTCAGGTTGTGCCTCAAACTCAGATAGCATCTTAAATAAAGTAGCTGTTTTACTACAAAGGAATTTCAGAAATAGACTGGAAAGAGAAGCTGCTGAATTGCAACTCATTACCAAACTTAAAACCATGGAGAGACCTGGAATGAACAAAGACATTGGATTCTTATCTCATTATACATGACTAAGCCATTTTTCACCTCTTCACCCCTTGCCTTTTCCTGTAAGACCTATTGCAGTCGTTAAGAGTCGTCAACAGGCTCATCTCAGCTATCTGCCAATCTCCCATTCCCACCACCCTTCTGAGTAATACCCCTCCCCACCTTCTCACTATATAGAAGGGTCTGGCAACTTCTGTTTCATTGTATCTGAAGAAGTGTGCATGCACACGAAAGCTCATACCAAGAACTAACTTAGTTGGTCTTTAAGGTGCTACTGGAAGGATTTTTTTTATCTTAAATAAAAAATATCAACTTATCGGTCAGGTCACAGTGACATGAAAAGCAGTGAGTTTTGAGCAATAGAGAAGCTGAGGCTGACAATCCCACCCAATGCCCAGCTGCAGTCACAGGGCTTTTTCTATACTGTCAGTGTGTAAAGAATAAACACATGAACAAACAGAGGCTGAAGTATTGCATGGGGAGGAATTCAACATTGTGCTGCTATGATTGTTCAGCCACCACGAGCATTTCTGCTTGCTAGATGAACAATCTCCCCGTGATGCCCCCCCAAGTTGACTTCTCTCAATCTCCTAAAAGTGATTTGGCGGGAGAAGGTGCACACAGGAAGGAAAGAGCCATTGCGCTATTGGGACTCGGGGTGCTGCCTCCCAGTAGCGCAACTATTTAACTGAATCTGGCCCATGGGATTCAGACATCTTCCCCCAATAATATTGTTATCATTGTTGTTATTATTTAAATTTGTGTACCACCCTTCATCCAAAGATCCCAGGGCAGTTCACAACAGAAAAATACAATGCAAGAACACAAAATACATAATAAATCAGAAACAAACCAATATTTCCTCTTCCACAAACACATTTAAAAAGCCACAGAATGTTAATCAGCCAAAGGCCTGGTTGAAGAGACACGTTTTCACCTGATGCCCTCAAAGTGAATAATGAAGGTGCCAGGTGAGCCTCCCTGTGGAGAGCATTCCACACATGGGGAGCCACCACAGGAAAGACCTGTTCTCATGTTGTCACCCTCCAGAACTCGCATGGGGGAGGCACACAAAGAAGAGCCTCAGATGATGATCACAGGGTCCAGGTGGGTTCATATGGAGAGAGGTGGTCCTTGAGGGCACTGCATTCCTGAGCTCTTTATAGGAGATCTACCCAGCATGCAAAGCATATTGTGCATTTATTGCTGGGCAAATACAATTGCATTTTGTAGTTGGCAGCACTGCCTGTGATTTAGTTGCCCAAGAGTCACAGGCACCTAATGTATACTGCTAGCTGTCATGGTACTGCCGGAGAACGAAGGGGAGGAGGAGGAGAGACAAGCAGAGGAAGGGGGCAGGAAGTGCCAGTACAAGAAAGGAGGGGAAGTCGGGAGGAGGGAAGGCTCTCAGATGCTGGAGCAGAGCCTCAACTCCGCACAGGAAGCTCTGGCACTGACAGCGATGCAGTGCCAGTTCCATCTGCTCAGGAAAGGAGAGGGTTAAAGCGCAGGGGGCAGAGACATCAATTGAGAATGCCTCGCCTCTTCTGTTGGAAAAGGGGCGGACGTAAGTCACTTCAGGAATCTGACTCTCAAGATTCGGACGCATAGTATGTGTGCTGCTTGTACATATGTAAAATAAAGACTGTATCTATGTATCTCTGAGTGAGCAGAAGCTTTTCTTGCGGAGAGTATTCTCAAGCCATCACACTAGCCGAGGTGGGGATACAGGCAAACCTGTTTTATGCTTAAGATACTATTTTATTCTCTTGTTAATTGTGCTGTTTTAAACATGCACTTTATATCTGACATCCTTTAAGTAATGTTTTCTTTAGAAATGTTTAATGTTTTAATTACGTTGCTTAGAATATATACTTCATATTGGACATTCTTCAGTAATGTTTTATGTGGCGTTTTAATGTGCTGTAACCTGATGTGAGATTCTTTTCTTTAAAATATAAAGTTGTTTGGGAATAATAATAATAATAATAATAATAATAATAATAATAATAATAATACCTTTCAAAGGCAATGATACTTACATCTCGGCCGGATGCTCCAGCTTCACCTTTGTCCCCCTAAACAGGAAAAAGGAAAACAAGATTTTATCATTAAAATTACCATTGTGCAGTACAGACAGGATTGAGCCATGCCTTCCTACTCTTCTATTCCTTAAATAGAGAGATCCAAGCTTCCTTGGATCCCTACACCTAATAGCAGTCCAAGTGGTGGAGAGGTGTTGCACTCTCCAGACCAGTATCCCTCCAGCACACCCTGGGAAGGGCTGGGGTGGTGGCAAGGTCAGGGTTGTGGTGGGAGTGCCAGATTGCCTCTGCCCATGTACCTGTACTGTCCCAACCTCGCTGCCAACCTGCCTTGCTTCAGCCCAGTCCAGGTAAGCTGCAGCAACACCAGTGTTGGAAGGGCAGCTCTGCCCCACTGAACCAGCGGCGGCTGCTGCCTTACACTCATCACTGCCCCGCACATTGACACTTTTAATGCAAAGTGGCTGCTATGAGCTACAGCAGGATGGTGGTCATGCTGGAAATAATGGTACCTTTGATGAGGGGTTTGTTTCATCATAATGCCCACCCTGCTTTCTGATAGGCTGCAAGTAGGCTGGCTATCAGGAGGAGGTTTGGCTAACATACTAGGAAAACATATAGGGCACTTACCTTCCTCCCATCTTCTCCTGGAGTCCCATCTTCACCCTGGAAAATAAAATGTCACATCTATGTTACTGCTCCAAGGTCTGCTTAGAGACCAACCGCGCTGATCTTCCCATTTGCTGCAATATCTGATAAAAAGTGCTTTTTCAGTCGCCCACACTTCCACCCCACCAATACAATCCCTTGCCTGTCAGGCCTGAAGCCCCACTTCTCCAGCAGGGGGTGGGGGTCAGGCCCATCACTCACATTCTTCCCATTCAGCCCAGGTTTGCCGTCATCGCCAGGCTTGCCCTGGAAAAGAAATGCAAGTTGTGAGCCAAGAGAGGGAACCGAGATACTGAACTGCCCAGCATCACTGTAAATAAACTAGGATTTGAATCTGCATCAACCGAACACAAGATCACCCTTCATTCATTCTACCTTGGCGTTCATCCTTCAGTGAAAAAAGATTTAAACATAACAATTTCAAAAGGAGGAAGAGGAAAGGGAGACCTTTCCAGGAGATGTTAAAACGCCCCAGTTTCTGTACGGGCCATGCTGCTCAGAGAATGCGTTTCAAGGCTGTGATTACATGATGTTAAACTGTGGGTTGGCCAAATGTTGGCTGGTAGGGTTGATGTGCTAGCGACCAATGCAATCTGCACTACAGCCTGTGCAGATACATAACAGAGGCAATCTAGCACAATTATGCAGCAGAAGGTTGCATTCAACCCAAAGCAATGCCAGGGTCGTCCGAAAGCACACCTTTCCTCCTTTCGGAAGAACTACACCCTTCCACCACCTGCCTCTTGGGAGTGCCCAGGTGCAGGTCCAGTCTTAAATGTACCACCCATTGACTGTCCTTACAAACAGCAAAGCTGTTTCTCTTTGATCGTCCTGCAAACTCACTATTCCTCTTATCAAATCATGTAAAATTGACATACAGGTTGGGACACAGAAGAAGAGCAACTTCATAACAAGAGTCACTACAGGGAAGTATGATGTTGGGTGTGTATTATCAGAGATCAGCTGCACGATACTATCAGTGGGTGCAGAATACCATCCTTCATGCTTAAGCACATTACTCACAGGCAATCCTGGAGGTCCTGGGGGGCCACTTGCTCCAGGAGGACCTTGCTCACCACGCAGACCTGCGAGACCCTGCAAAAAGAGTGGGGGGAGGCAAAGAGGTGAGAAGTAGACCCCTGTTGGTCTGCAGAGCAGAAGAGAGACCCAACTCTTCATAAGATACTTGGTAGCTGAGATTAAGAAGTCTCTCAGTGTGGAAAGAGAATGCCAATGACCCTTTAGAATGGTTAAGACAACGGGACTCTATACAGACTGCACTATGATCAGCAAGAGGAAAATTAAAATAGACCAACTCCATCACATCCAGGGTTTTCTGTAGTCCCTGAAGACCACAGTAAGGTGTTTAAGTGCTAATCACTGACAAAAAGAAAGGCCAAGAGCTGTGCTCAAGCAGACTAAGGAGATGGAGAAACAGTAAACGATGGACTTGCTGTAAGATTTCAGCTTCTAAGTAGCACCCCACTTTTGAAACAGGATTGCAAGAGAAAGTATCAGCATTTGAGCTCAAAACTGACATAGCCTGATGTGAGGTACCCATACTTACATCTCTGCCAGGATCGCCCTGCTTCCCAGGATCACCCTAGGGGGGGGGGAAATAAGACATGGATGTGATCGAGAGCCAGGCGTACAGCAAACTTGGAATCTAGTGTGCAGGAGATGCAACACCATTTTATTTATTTATTTCAAGTCTAAGATGGTAAGATACTTTAAACAAGCCCCAGAGGCAGGTATAATCACACCATTGCTATTTTATTTGCAACAGCTAATATTTATTGGTACATCCCCCCCCCCCCCAATTTCTCTACACACAGTGCTGGAGAGGCAAAAAGTCTGTTTTTTCGCAGAAACATCTCTCTTCTTACATTTAAAGTCAGGTCTGGTTCTAGAGCAAAACAAGAGGTTCATTTAGGAGTCTATAAGAACACATTTACTACTTGGACAAATGTGTTTACTTCCCTTTTTAAGGTGACACAATGAGATCCAATTAAAACTAAATTAGGCTTGTTAAGGAGTGTACAAGCTTTCACATTACAAAGCTCTCATCACTAGTCAGAATCACATTCCGCCTAATGAAGACTGCTGTGAAAGTCAAAGGTTTTCTCCTGCACCAACTAATCTGGTCCAATAAACACTCTGAGGACTTCTTCTAGTTTGGGGCCAAAAGATCAACCTCCATCATATTATAGACATATTGCTAAGGCAGATGGGAAATGCTACAAAATGGCTGGCTGTCCTAATCACTCTGTGTATGGTCTTTAAAGCAGCTCACAGGACAGCTGACTGTGCTGACAATGACACAGTACCGCTGTGGCTTAGCTATACCTGCAAATTGTATCTTTTACCAAGCATTACACTTACCCTTGGGCCTGCAGGTCCTGTTTGACCAGGCTTCCCATCTAACCCATTCCGGCCATCTTGCCCTGGAGGGCCTCGGTCACCCTGGAGGAGAATTAAATGAGTGTGAGTGCCCAGTGCTCTGGACCACAGTGCTCTGGAAGGTGGCAAGCAGGAAGAATGGGGGCTGTGGGGAAAGTTTTGTATGCTCTGGATCTTTGGAAAACCTTTAGCCCATGGGCTTAATTGTGCAAGCCATGCCCATCTGTCAGTCACCTGACATAACACAAGAAGCTCTGTTATCTCTGGTCTAAGCACTAAGTGCTAGGATTGGAGACAAGAGATCCTTAGCACTAAGCACCACAGCACTAAGACAAGACATTAGCTTATCTTCAATCTTAGCAGTGTGCTGCCTAGCGCTAAGATTAGAGATAAGCCTCTGCCCACTCTTTGACAGTTGTATCTCCCATCACTAAGACTGCAGATAAGCTTCTGTACAGTCTTTAAAAGGAAGAAAGCGTGAAAAAGCCTCTGATCTTTAAGAGGCAGTAGGCAGAGGCTTATCTGCAGAATTAGGGCAGTGGGATCTCTGCCACTATTGTTTATCATCAGTCATAATTTCAGTGGCTCCATAAAGCTCCTGAGGTACTGAGCAGTATCAGAGACAGTGGTAGAAAGAACCACAAAAGAAGTGCACTGCATTAGTGTATAAAGTTGTAGCTATTTTATAATTTCCCCATTTATATCCAAAAGTTGCTATCTGAAACAAAAATTGGCATCAGAGAAAACCTCAGCTTTCTTTTTTAAAAAGTAAACAAGCTGTTGCTATTGTGGATGCAGCATTTACTTGGAGGAATGATAAATACAGTGGGTTTCCATGGTTCTCACCCTCACCCCTAGCATCCTAAACATCAGAGCTCTCTTACCTTCTCTCCCACAGGACCTCGGTCTCCAGGGTCACCCTGCAAAATGAAAGAGGTGAGCACATGCTCAGTTTGCCAAGAACCACGCAGAGCTGGGAATTAAGCTCTCCAGAAATCATACGGGGAGCAGGACACATCAAGGCAGAGAGAAAAAGACTTACACGAACTCCAGGGAGACCTCTGGAGCCTTCAATTCCCTGAAAGAGGGGCAAAAAAAGGAGGGCGTGAGAAGGGAGTGTCTGGCTGACGTTTAGAAATTTTTAGGTCATTTAGGCCAACAGACCTTGTCTTTCCACCCAAGGATTCTCAGTCATACAAATATAATAAAATGTGAAAAATAAAACAGCAATATAATACACTCAGAAACAAGGCAGGTTAAAACATCAACAACAGCACTCCAGTTTAAAACCAGTTCAAATGTATTTACAAGTCAGCTTGTGGGCCAGAGACTTGTCTAAATAAAAATGCCATTGACTGCCGCTGGAAGGTCATTAGAAGTAAGGCTAGCCAGGGCCCAATTGGCAAGGAGAAACACACCCTTGGAGCCACTTGCTATCCACTACAAAGTCACTTACCCCTGAGATTATCCCTCATTGCTACACATTACCCTCTCTAAGGCTTTGATGCACCAACCCTTCCTACTCAAAGCAATGTACAGAGAAAACCATAAACATGAGTGGCCAACATGGTCCCCACAGGCACCCATCTGCCCCCACAGGCCCCCCCTGGCCCCCACAGTGGTCTTCTCCTGTTGAAATTGGAAGAAGCATTCTGCTGTAGCCAACAGAACAGATTGTGGTGTGTGGTTTCTCCCAATATAGATGAGACACAGACCCCAAAAAGTTCAGCAATCCCTGCCATAAACAACAGGAGATGAAGCCATTCCAACCCTAAAGACCTGCCCTTCATCCCCTTTATGTCCAAAGCTTGTTTCTTCTCCAATGGCTGCTCTACATTATCTCAGTCTCAGCTTGATGGGGTTTTGGGCATCCTCAGATATAACTCCAATGAACTGGCACCTACTCGTTCTCCTGGCAGGCCAGGTAAACCAGCATCTCCTTTGACACCTTTCATTCCATCTTCTCCAGGGTCCCCTGGCTCCCCCTGTAAAGGAAACAGTGGTGCGGTGGGTGAGGAAACAACAACGGCATGCCCTCGCTTCTCATTAACCAATATCCACAGGACTATTTCTGAAGAATGCCTGCCTAAGGGTGACTGATTTCTCTGAGGGTCAGACTGGACATGATGCTCAAATGCCCATATGGGATTTCCTCCCTGTGTAAAAAGCAGAAGACTGTAGTATGGGGGGAAGGGGGAGGGTTAATTCCCCCCCACACACACCTCCTATGATCTTGATTATTTATCAGCTCCCCCCACTGATTCTATTTGCATTTATTTTATGAAAAACACCCTCCATGTGTCAGGTTTAGCACTTCTCTCACACAAGACACAGAACGCTGGCAGTTTTATTATTTGAGGTTTATTTAGCACTAACAGGTTTTCAGCAATCTGAGCTTTTCACAACTCATTCCTCACTGTCAGAGTCAGTTGACTCGACTGACTCCGGCCCCTCCCAAGGCCAGATAATACGCCTTCCTGCTGGTCTTCCTTTGTTCTAATCCGCCTCCTACTTCTTGGAGACTCAGGTGCAGCCCATTCCTCCCCTGGAGTTGAATCCAACCCCCTCCTACCACCTGCCTCCTGCTCCTTCATCTCTGTGCTGCTGCGAAAACATACAGGCAGCATTCCAGAGCGAGGAGGGCTTATCTCCCTTTCGTTGTGAGAAAGAATTAAGCTTCTGTTTTCCTCTTCCTCTTCCTCCCCCTCTGCGGATTCCTCTCTGCCGGCCGTGTCTCTGACACCGTGTTAAATGCAAAGACATTCAATATTCTGTCTAGTCTAGCCCCTAAGCAGCATCTCTTTGCAGGACATAACTGTTGGGATTTCCGCTCCCACCACGAATGCTGGCAGTCCAGAGCCTGCCATCTTCCCGCCACAGTTCCCAGCAGGTGGGGCAGATGGGATCTTGGCACCAGATTACTCACCTTCTCGCCCTTTTGCCATGCTCCTCCAGGTCCCGTACCAACCTGCAGAGCAGAAAAGAGGAGGGGTATTGTAGGAATGAAAAACTTCCCTTTAGGGTATGTTAGACACTTGCAAAGTCAGAGCCAAAGCATAATACTGCCACTGGGGAGGGAAACGTGGAACTTACTGTCTGGCCTGGGGGTCCAGGCTGACCCTGCAAGGGGAAGGGGGTAAGTGGGAAGAAGAAAGGAAAACAAAGATTTAGCACTATGTCTCAGGCAAGAGCAATGATAAACATCACATTTGTTAGTAAGGAGGACGGGGAGTCCCTGATGCACACTATAAAAAGCACACATTCCTGTATCTCCAGCGGGCATTGAGGGCTCCAGGTTTCTTTCAGAGAGGTAATGCTGGACATGTAGTCAAGGGCTAGGTGTTCAGAGATGGCCAGCTAGTTCAGCCTCCTCTGCTTGGATGATTAATGATATTTATATCCTGCCTTTCTTCCATGGTAGGATTTTAGGAAGCTTTCCCAGGTGATTTGCCATCCAGGCACTGATCAAATATTGAGCCCAGCAAGGCTGCTGCATCATTAGCCTTCAGCGTCATTTCCCTGGGAGGCAGGCTGCCAACTCCAGCATCAGCATACAAAGAATACGAAGCACCCATTGCCAGGATTTGCCCTTATTAGTGTAATGTGAAGAAGTGCAACAACAGGTTTCATCTTCAGTGCCAAAAACCTTTGGGATGTGACAGCAAACAGATGGCATTGGAGGATGCCACACTGAGCGCTCAAGGAAACAGAAAGGAGCCAGAACTTGTGTAGGCCAAGAGCTTGGGGGCACAGGAGACTTGGCTTGTCAGTGTGGACACAAGGAAGGGAAATAGATTTGAACGAGGAGTGCGGAGAGCAAAAGCCATCCCCTGTAAGGGCACTGCTGGGAGGTTTTGAATGTTCACTGCATCTATTTTATACAAGGATCTGTGTGTCTGTGTGTGTCTGGAAGTTCCGATGGTCAGGAAGAAACATGGAGGCAGCCTGCTGTTGTAATAATACTAATACTATTTTTATTTGTACCCCAGCCATCTGACTGGGTTGCTTCAGCCATTCCGGGTGGCTCTGTATTAAGGTAATATGTTTGTTTTTCAGCCCTGTTTGGTGCCAGTAACCATGCACCTGTCCGTTCTCATCTGGAGCCCCACAGCAAGGTCTAGGCCTCTGGGCAAGATCTCAAGCAGACGACATAGATTGGCTAGAGCAGCCCTTAGTGGGAAAAGCACAGCTACTCACAGGATCTCCTCGGTCGCCCTTTGACCCTGGTGCTCCAGGGCTGCCCTGCAAAGGGAAGAAGCGACATAGTAAAAGCGAGCCTGGGGTAGGTGGGTGCTGCAACCGAGTCAAGGGGTGCACAATGGGCTCTTACATTTCTCCCGTCTTCACCTGGGTCGCCTTGGTCCCCCTTCTCGCCAGGGAGCCCTCGGCTTCCTGGCAGACCCTGCGATGTGAAAAAGAAATGAAAATCAGAACATTATCAGGTAGCCAATACCACTCTGGGAAAGGTCTTGTGGAACTGGCTAGTTGGAGTGAGGCTGGACGGGGGACACTAGTCAGTGGAAGGGGGCAATCAGAAGGCTGAAGAATTCAATGCTGTGATGAAAAGGAAATTCTCCAACTTCATCTAAGGAACAAGGAGGCAAACCTTCAGGCTGCAGGCCACCCCCCCCCCATGAACACCACCAATCAGAACTGCTTATGCTAGTGGTTTTCATCCAGTGTGCCGTGGCACCCTGGGGTGCCTTGAATGATGGTCAGGATACCGCAGACAACACTGGCCTCTGTCCCCCTTTCCTTCCCTCCCTCCTCTGATGCCCTCTCATGTCTCTGCCTCCCAAAGGCTTGCATGGCTGCTTGTTGCAGCAGCCCTGGCTACAAGCTCCCCAGCTGAATGATGCCTCTGGGGCTGGCCAGGGGGTGCTTCCCAGCCCCCTGTGGGGCAGTAAGAGGACACACTTCTCTTTGGGGCAGGGGAAGCAGCTCACAGACCAGGGGCATCAGCTGCGGCTGCCCAGAGGACTCCCAAGGAGAGGGGAGAAGAGAGGAGGCTGAGGGAAGACTCCACAAGGAAGGGTGCTTGAAAAAGGGTGAGAGGCTGTTGGCTCTGCAGGCAAGGGGTGACACAACTGGGCTCCTGAGCCCCACAGGGATGCCGCAGAAAGAATGTAGTTGTCAAGGGAGCTGTGGACTCAAAAAGGTTGAAAGCCTCTGGCTTATGCTAATATGTCAACCTTCCAGGCTAGGCCCATACAAGAAGCAAAAGATTGCACAGCAGCTCTTCTGCAATGCCAAAGTCCAGGCTCAAAGGACGGAGTTTTATGCTGTGACCCTGAAGAGATGGCAAGTCAATGCTGGCAAGTCATCTCACCCCCACTCCCCTGCTTCAGTGTTTACAGCATCCTGCATCTATGTCTCCATGACTTTTCTTAGAAGTAATTCCCAACTTCATGCCACACATCACCCACTTGGGCAGTGCTTCCACTGTACTTACCCGCAGACCCCTCTCTCCAGGTTTGCCCGGTAGACCTGGCTCACCCTTGGGAGAGAAAGAAAAAGAAAGAAATGAGAGAGGGCTAAGTACTTGAACATGATTTTGGTATTGCATACGTTACATGTAGGCTATATTTAAAGAAATGGACAGTTGGTGGAGTATAAATCTCTTATTTTTGCATTTTGCCTTTGATAAGTAAAAGAAAAAGCAGGAAAATCAGAGTGGGCAGGTGGCAAATTGAGAAGCTCTTACTTACTGGGGTTCCTTCATCTCCTTTGTCACCTCTTTCACCCTAGAAGCAAAGAATCCACAGCAGAGAAATTGTTTCCATCCTTCTTATCACCACCAAAATACAACCACACCTTCAACAGGCCCTGTGTTTAAGCCTAAGTACCCTCAAATGAATCTACTTGTTAAGTATGTTCATGCCTTGCCCTGTTGCAATCTAAAGCAACAGGCCAGCAGCATGGTCACCATACAAACGCATGGCAAAAAAAAGAGTTGGTACTCAAAATGCAAGTTTAGGCTAAAGGTAGATCCCAGGTCTGAAAAAGGTGAAATCTCTTTTCTCTTACTTACCTCTTTTCCTCTCTGTCCCATCTGCCCGGTAAGTCCAGGTCTTCCTGGTTCTCCTCTCTCACCTGGGTCTCCTGGGTCACCCTAAGCAAGAGAACCATTGGGCAAGGAAATGAACATGAAATCAATACAAATAATGCAGGATCCTAAAGGAGCCCCAAACTGACCACCAGGCACTGGAACACTCTCTGAAAAGGCTAAAAGGTGCTTCTACCCCCAACGCCTACTCAGCCTGCATAGAACCACTCTCTGAGAGCCAGGATAATGTGTTGGACTTGAACAGAGGAGGTTGAGATTCCTGCTCTGCTATGAAGCTCACTGGTTGGGACTTTAGCTCCCAGCCCCAGCCAGCATGAGCAGTGATGAAGAATTATCTGAGTTGTCATCCAGCAACATCTGGAGGTTCACTGGTTCCTTATCCCCACATTACATTTTGCACCCTTTTGCTCCCTTCAGCCAAAGCACAATAATTACCTTTGCACCCGTCTTGCCAGTCAAACCAACAATCCCCTGTTTTGGAAGGGAAGAAGCAGATAATTAATACGGTTCTATGTCACTCAGGAAAGCAGAAGCTCCTACAAAGGGCGAGGCCACGTTCTCTTTCAGATAAGTAAGGGTTAACACCATGGGGGAAAGGGGGAAAATAACTCTTCTTCGGATGCACAGTCCTAACCCTTCCCCATGAATATATAGCAGGCTGAGCAGACATGACTCACATCTGCTGCTTGTGCAAATGCTGGCAAGCTTTGAGCCTACTGGAGGTGGGAACCAAGGCACTGCACAGACATTAACCCATTGGGTCAAATCAAAGAGCAGCGGCTGAAGAGATCCCTCTTCTTCAAAGTAAAGAGGGGGACTAACAGAGCCCTGGTGCACAGCTGGTTGCCTGAACACAGATCCAGGAAATTAGGATAGCACTCACCCTGTCCCCTTGCTCTCCTTTTGGACCAGGTGAGCCTGGGACACCAAGTCCAGGCGGCCCCTAAAAGGAAAAACAAAGCCATGTCAGGATAAAAACCAGTTGAGGAGATGTGATGTATGTACCCCCCATGTAACACATGCACACCGATTTCACATCGCATTTACACTAAAGTTCCACAACACATATTAATAAGATTTGGGCAAGTTGGTCCTGCTATATGGAAAGTTGGGGTTTCATGACCTGTAGCAGTGAACTATCTTTTTATCAAGTGGTCATAAAAAGAGAGTTTCAACCATTAGTCAGATCTTGCTCAACTGGATGGGCACAGTCGTCATCAATCATCTCAAATGGTAGGGGTTTGAAGTAGAGCCTGGCAAAATGTTTTGTGGAATGGAAGGAGAAATCCATATTTTGTTCTCGGCTTTGGCTGGACAGGCAGCAGGAGGAAGGAGCCCTGTAACCTCCACCAAGGATGAGCCACCATCCTGCTCTGCCCAGCTTCCTGCCACCAAAACAATGAGTAAATTTTGCAACATTCTCTGGCTTGGCCTTATAGTATCTGCTTCCCTCATAGGTGGCCACACAAATCTACTACGATTGTTATTTAACAGATTTCTAGCCTGCCTTTACTTCTCAGAGTAAAGTTGTTAGGCTTCTGTCCAGAAATGTATATAATCCCTGACAAAGTTTGTAGCAGTGAGCATCTCAGTTTGGCTTGAAATCCGGACTCTGGAGTCAAAAGAATCAAGTTCTGCATGCTGCATCGTCACACCCGGCATGCGCTGAGACATCTTGACTACTCACACGCTCTCCTTTGCTCCCGGCATCTCCTCTGGGTCCAGGTGGCCCCTCTGGTCCTACAAGGCCCCTCTCCCCCTAAAGAAAGAAGACAGTAACACAGCTTCAGTAGTTAATAGTGGCGATCTCTTGCTTCCCATACTAGTAATGGATATGAGCACTGCTGTTTTGTAAGACGCTACCCAAATTGAGGGATGAAGCCACCAGAAAAAAGACGAGAGTGCCACAAAGGTGGGGTTGAAATAATTAACTTACGGTGGTTTTCTCCAAGAGAATATACAGTAAACAGGGTTGTTTCTAAGCTACACTGCCTACTTTGCAAGTCCCTACTGAGAAGCAGATATGTTTCCATGCTGTTACCTTGTCTCCTTTGATTCCTGACTGACTGGAAGCCTAGAAGAGACACACAAGGGAAGAACCTGCTGAGTATAATTTTAACATTATCAACCCATGGAAAGGGACTTCCTACCCACTGGTTGCAAGCTGTGCGCAAAGAAGGAAGGGAGGCCAGGATCTGCCCACTTCAGGGTGAGGAGGCGATGAAACTTTCCATCTGCACATTAGCTGTGCAAGATGGTGAAGGGGTGCAGGTGGCATAAAAAGCCTCCCATCTGTTTTCCATCCATGCAACAACCAAGGTGCCTCTGTGGGATGCTATATGCACATTCTCACACATGGCACACAACATAATTTCTAGTTACCCAATTTGCTTGCAGTATGTCTGAGTAGCTAATGTGAAGGTGGAAATACCTCAAGGAGAGGGGATGAGAGATTATACATTGCCCACCCTTTCCAGCCCAGGAATAAAACCACCAGCAGGATGGGGGTTGGGGGGGGGGCTTAGGGAAGAGAGCTAGGATGTGTTATCCTCCTCCCACACAAAAATATGCGGTAGTCGTTCATGTGCAACTACGTGGGTTCAACAAAGGAGCACTTACTGGTTTCCCGGGTAGTCCAGGTTCCCCTGGGTCTCCCTGTGGAAGGAAGTGACACAGGAAGAAGGTTCAGAAAGTATAGCAAAAATAGCAAAACACTCTTAGAAGGGTTTCACTCGGACTAGGGACTTCATTGGCACCAGACCAAGCGATGCAACTTCAATACCCCGCTTGTCTCACACTAGTGGGGGCCAGCACCCCAGGAGCCAATTATTTATGAACCATGAAAGATATTATGAGGTGGCTGAAAGAGCAGAATTTAACCAATATATGCAATTAGTAGCACTGGAAACAGCTCAGTTCTCACTCCTCAGTGAACTTGTCACGCTTTTTTTTGACTAGGAGAACCAACCAGGCATTCTGAATTCTGAATGCTGTGGGCCAGGCCTGCACAATTTGTTGCTCATGTCCAGCTGTCTTCCAGGGGCTTGATGAGCCTCAGTTTCCCCGCTTGCCTAGAACTACAAAAGCAAGGGGGTCACAATGAATCTGGCAAGCCATGTGGTTACATTTCTATCCAGCCTCCGAAAGGAGACCAGCCCAGGAATTAAAATCTGCAGGGCAGGCCTTGTGGGTAATCTGGCTGCCCCCAGAGGTCTGTGGGACAGTGACCAGGCTCTGGAATTCCCAACCTCAGGGGGTGGGTGCCTAGCCCAAACTTTAGGGATATTCAGAAGACATGCAAAGGCTTTTTACCCAGATTTTTGGAAACGTTTGATTACTGTTCAACATATGTTAATTATTTCACTCGTTGTATTGTTTTAGTAGTTCATTATTTTAAAGAGTCCTTACCCTTTCTCCTCGAAGGCCAGGCGGCCCTTGCAAGCCCTGTTCCAAAAAAATCAAAGGGAAACATATTCATCACAAATACGGCAACACCCATGGATCTCACCCTAGCAATACCAGTTACACTTGCAGTAGTATTAACTACATTCTGGAGTAGCCATATGGGCATATCCAGAGGGGTAGCATCACCAGTTGGTTCCTGTCTAAATCCTGGTTCCCGTCTACATTCTCCAGCAGGGTCAGCTACTGAGCCTAAGGAGAGACCCATACTTACATCTCTGCCAGATGGACCTGGACGACCTGCGGGTCCTTGCTCTCCCTGGAACAAGGGAAAACAGGGAAGTTAGTAGGGCCAAGGAGAGTATTTGCACCTGTGCAGGGAAGTTGTGAGCAGGTGGCTCAAAGTCCTGGATCTTTTGTGCTGGGCTCCAGATTTCTTGCCTCTTCCCCACTTTTTTTAAGCTCTTAATTTTTATTTTTTTTAAATCCCTTTGTTTAGAGGACAGCTAGGCTTTGATCCTGCCAACCTAGCAGTTCGAAAGCATGTCAAAAGTGCTAGTAGATAAATAGGTACCGCTCCGGCGGGAAGGTAAACGGCGTTTCCGTGCACTGCTCTGGTTCACCAGAAGTGGCTTAGTCATGCTGGCCATATGACCCGGAAGCTGTACACCCTCGGCCAATAAAGCGAGATGAGTGCCGCAACCCCAGTCGGTCACGACTGGACCTAATGGTCAGGGGTCCCTTTACCTTTAGGCTTTGATCAGAGGCCTACATCTGTGCATGCACATGTAAATTAGCATACACAAATTGTATGCAGATTTGTGGAATGGCCACATGCCCCAAGTGATTTGAAGTACCTAGCAATGTCCCTGCAATGGAGTCTGGACAACACTCAGATTCACCACTGAGGTCTAAGAACAGAACAGCTCTTCAACAGCAGCTCCTTTCCACAAGTCCCTTTTCCCTCATGGTCAGGGTGGTGTACATAGGCTTCTCCCCAGTTTATCACCAGAATGTGCTTGAGAAGCACATTAAGTTGAGGAACACTGACTAAGAACTTAAGGAACAGGGATTTGAGCCAGGCTTCCCTGGTCTAGGCCAAACAGTTTATCCACTAATTAATTCTGATGCATTACTTATTATGAATTATCTATACCACACCAACTCTCCCAGAAAGGGAAGTCCTTTGAGCTTAGAATCTAGTGAGCCCCCAGGTACAGCAGAGCTACTCTTGAATGCATGTACCTTCTCTCCTTCAGGGCCAGGTAATCCACGGTCTCCCTACAAGGGAGAAGGAAATAAGAAAATTAGTATATGTCTGGCAGATTAAGGAGCCATAGAGTATTCTGAAAAAACTGTCTTCTTGAGAGGAGCCAATGTCTACTCTTTTTTGTGTTGATCTGCTTCCATTAGAACAAGGATACAGAATGCAGGTTGCTTCCAGACAGAGGTGCACAACCATCACTATGTCAGCATCGCCCTAGAGCCAGTGCACCAACTGGACTCTTGCACCTCAACCCCGACTGGGCTAGGCGAGCTGGGTAGCACCGCCAGAGACCTCCTTTCTCACAGGAACAGGTCACAGTGCTGTGGACTCACAGCTTAGAGCTGAGAGCACCGGATTCACTGTCTCAATAATACAGTCATTGCGCAGCAGAGTTTTGCAGAGTCTTGCAGAGTATAAACCACTCGGAGAGCAGCTCTGTAGAATATCTTCCTTTTATTCTATAACTACAACTATGGTACAAAACTATATACAGAGCTAAATATTCTAAGCATAAATCAATGCTACACTGAGAGTCTGCAGCTGCTCTTAGCAGCAATCTTATCTCTAGGATCTCTAACACTCTCACTCTCTCCGATACACTGACTGACTGACTCTCTCTCTCTCACACACACAGATATGTTGCTGGGCAGAAGAAGTAAATAGGCAGGACACATCTCCTCTTCTCTGGAGAGTCAGCAGAGACCATCAGGAGATGGTCAGGAGATTCTTGGGTATGGGAGGGGTGAAATCTCCTCACACTATGCCTGCATTACTCCTTCTGGGGAATCCTCAGCCCAGATCCAAGCTTTTCCAGGTAATGAGGGGATCTGAGGACAGAATCCTAAGGCAAACACTGGCAGCTCCTCCTATACACAGGCATTTCACACAACACCTTACAATGTTACCTGCATGCCACCAGCATACGCAAAGCCTGTTTGGAACAAAGTGGTACTGTTGACTCAGCTGATTCACACAGCTGTGTTCACCTCTCGATGACTACAGCACCAAAGCGGGAGATGCATGTGTGAAAACAGCATCCCAAATCATACACCACAGACAGGGCTTTCATATCGCTCTGTTTGAAAGGAGGCAGTTGACATGTTAAAGTGTCAAGGGCTATGTATAAAGCGATGCAACACCAAGTGATGGACACACATTTGAGAATCAGCTTTTGACTGATATGCGGCCAATTCATTAGACATGAATGCACGTCACTTGATGTCTCATTATGTAATACGCAGCAGCTGCCCAAACCGAGTTGCTGGTTATCTTCCATCTCTGCAAAGAAATATTGGCTCAACATGATTCTGCCTCCACCTGTACAATATAGTCACATTTCCCAATCAGAGCTCACCTTCTCTGCTGGTGGTCCGATCTCACCAGGCTGCCCTCGGTCTCCCTGTCATAAAAATAGTGGGTGTATTAGCAGCATTTAAGGATGCAAGTGATTCAACAATGGATGAGGGTGCAAGTGTTGGTGAAGGGGCCCATTGCAAAGCAACCGAGGGGTTTTTAACCTCTATCATTGTTGAGGGGGGTTGAATTAAGAGTTTCCTGTGAAGGAAAAGCAACCCTGCATACCAAAGGACTAGGCTGGGCCAACTGCAGAGTATTCTGTGAATGGGTGACAGCCAATGGAAAGAGTCAATGAGAGACATGTTGTGGCCCTAATTCTAGGACACTTGAAAGTACCTACCTTGCTTCCCTGTTCACCTGGAGGTCCTCTAGGGCCCTAAAGACAAAGCAAGAGCATTTTACTTGGTAAGTGAGGAATCTGCCGTGTGGCTCATGTTATCTCTCAAGGAAACTTCCCCAGACAATGTGGACACTGTTGGAACTGTTTGATCTTTTACTGAGGCTCTTCCTCTTGAGAACGAAACTAATAATCTAGCTTTCATAGGCTCTAAATCCCATCAGGAGATAGCAGGAATTTCTTTTCTCTCAAAAACTTACTCGATCTCCTGGGTCTCCAGGCCGTCCAGGTGGTCCAGGAAAACCTTCTTCTCCATCCCCCTTTGAACACAGAGCAAATAAGTTATTACCCGTAAGAAACAAAAGTCCTATCCCTGCCTTTGGGTCGCATGTGATGAAGGGTAGGGCTAGAAATATTTTAAATAAACACCCATGAAATTCAAGTAGGCTACAGGGAACTGAGGGATTAAAAACAAGAAGTGTATCTGCATCGCAAACTAATTCGCATCTGTACAACTCTTGCGTTAACTGTCTCGAATGCGTCTGTGCAGAAGCAGAGAAAAAGCAGGTTTCTGCTTTGGCAGGGGACTGAGAAATGGTAGGTAAAGGTAAAGGTACCCCTGCCTGTACGGGCCAGTCTTGACAGACTCTAGGGTTGTGCGCCCATCTCACTCAAGAGGCCGGGGGCCAGCGCTGTCCGGAGACACTTCCGGGTCACGTGGCCAGCGTGACATCGCTGCTCTGGCGAGCCAGAGCCGCACACGGAAACGCCGTTTACCTTCCCGCTAATAAGCGGTCCCTATTTATCTACTTGCACCCGAGGGTGCTTTCGAACTGCTAGGTTGGCAGGCGCTGGGACCGAACAACGGGAGCGCACCCCGCCGCGGGGATTCGAACCGCTGACCTTTCGATCGGCAAGCCCTAGGCGCTGAGGCTTTTACCCACAGCGCCACCCGCGTCCCTTTGAGAAATGGTAGAGGAACACTAAATTATGTTCACCTACTAGCTGCTTGCCCTCAAAGTCCATGGGCAGATAGATGGTCGTCTTACCTTGTCTCCTTTCTGTCCTGCGAGCCCAGGAGGTCCTCTTGGCCCAGGATCTCCTGGCATACCCTAGAGCACAAAAGGCAACACAAAAGATCTTATGTCCTTTGCAATTCATATACTAGTCACATACAGTTGTTGTGCAGGGGATTCAGATGCCTTCCCTTGAAGAAGAGCTGCAGATATATCACATTTTCCCAAGAATCAAAACTCAACATTTCCCCCCCAATATGTCGCTATGCATTTGAATCCAGTAATCATTGGCAATTTTAAACTTCCCCCAGCAATAACTGTCCAATGCTCCTGGACAATGTTAGCCTCACCTCTATAAACTTCTCACAGCCCCATTCTAGTATTCCTCAAGCAATGCTCACATCCACATCTTTAAACACTGCATTTGCCCATATGCTCTAATCCTCTCTGTGGTCCCCTATCCAAAAGAATGGCAAAGGAGATACTCACTGGGAGGCCTGGTTCTCCTCTGACCACACCCCCATCTCCTGATCCAGGAGGGCCCTAGAAAACAACCAAAGTGAGGCCCTGGACAGTTACAACACTGCAATTGCAATTTCGGCACAGCATAATATTACATAGGGAACAGAGGACACATTGTACAACCAGTTACAAGCATGGTCTTCTCAGCACAATACAGCTAACTTGAAGACTGACCCATCCATAATCCTGGAACAGGAAGATTTTTCTGTATAAAACATAGGTAAAGCTTATTTCATACAGTTGTGATGTTCAAAGAAGAGCAGTTCAAATTGTAAATAGATGCAAGCAACAGTTACTGAGGTAGTGTCCAGATGTACAGTATATAATTTAAGCAGGAAGCCCATCTGAGAATGGCAGTAACCCCAGTTTAGTAAGATGTGCAATTTTCTCTTAAGCTTAGATGTAAGAGAATTTTCCCATTTAATTTCATTTCTGAATTCATTTTGTGCTGTTAAAGCTTTGCAGTCTGAAATCTGTGTCTGAGCTTTACTAAACCTTTCCTAACAGAACAAACAGACTGTTTCGAAGTAGATGCATGCGCAAATCTGTGTTTCTTCTACAGCTCCTAGCACAACTGAAAGGAAGTGAATGTAAACAGGTAAGAAACAATGATGGAAAACACTATGAGATTGGCCAAGTGTAGAAATTGCACTTATTCCCAGGTCAAGAAGAGAACAAAACTATCAGCATACATAACTGAAATAAGACTTTGGCAGACCACTAATACACAGAGCCATTAGTCAGAAGGCAACAAAGACACTAAAATATGTTTATAGGTATGCATATGAGAATGTTGGGGTGGGCTAGTCAGAAGACCCAAAAAATATCTGAGTCAATGTGAGGGGGGTGAGAGTGAAACTGAGCTTACCTTGAAGCAGAGGGAGGGGAATATGCAAACCATGAGATAATCAGACAAAATGTGATAAACAAGAAGAGCTGGGCACGTATAGAATAAATGGAGGGCTGGAGGAGACAGGGCCATCCATGGTCTACAAATATACTTGATGATACAGCTCCTTTAATTAAGGCTAAATAATTGTGCAAAAGAAAAAAATGCTATGGGTACCAGTATGCCAATATAGGATGTCTCTGCACAAGGGCAGGGAAAAGAAGACCTTAAGCTCTCTTCCAGCTCTCCTACTCAATTGTTCTGCAATCACAAACAAAACTCCCAGGATCAAATGTGCCACAACAGCAAGGGCAAAGCAGCCAGGGGAAAAGAAGGATCACTTACTCGCTCACCTCGGTCGCCCTTCTCTCCCTGTAAGAAAAATTGCCCACATGTAAGCCAAAGTTTTATGCTCAGTATCTCCAAGCGCCCCATGTTTTTATCCAAATGCAGAGTGCATCACGCAACAGCCATTTACAGGGTATAGATGCAACAATATGCACATTACAGGATAGACTCAACCAAGAGGAGAGCTGGGAAACTCTGGGGGCCCATGTCTGGTAAGAAGAAACCGCAGGGATAGGTATATGCATGAGAAACCCTGGGGCATTCAGTGAGAGCACACTTTCAGGGTCAAGGTTGATCCAAAAAAACACACCATTGGGGAGATGTGGTCCAAGAACTTTAGCTATGTCACAGGAGGATGATTGACTGCATCTCTCCTGCTGTTTGCTGTTCT
This sequence comes from Podarcis vaucheri, assembly GCF_965113315.1. NCBI lineage: Eukaryota > Metazoa > Chordata > Lepidosauria > Squamata > Lacertidae > Podarcis > Podarcis vaucheri. The sequence goes on along the minus strand of NC_138760.1, from coordinate 89,321,402 downwards.
ACTGGTGCTTCCCAAAAAAATTTTTTGCCACTTGGGTTGCTTGTGCTGTTGTTGGCCAGCCCTGCATACTTGAAGAGCGATATGAGGATTGTGAATAGTGAATAGTGACAGAACAGGGAGGGGATTTGTGTGAGGCTGATATATGTGCCAGGGGATACGTATATCACTAGAAAGAGGAAGATGAGAGACAAATAGCAAGAGCTGTTGCATAGAGTGAAGCTTGTTTGTTGTGAATTTGTGGGTTTGAGCACATGTGTGTGCATGTCTCCCTCTCTCCCTCCCTTCCTGTGCACACAGATTCACATGGGGCTGCAACACCTGCCTACATACCTAGCAAAAGGGGCAATGTGTACGTGCATGGACTGCATAAGGTGCAGTTGCTGAAACAACACAGCCATCAGCGAGAAGGGAGAGCATACCTTGACAAACTCGCCAGCAGGTCCCACGGGCCCAGGAGGTCCCATAGGCCCCGGAGGTCCAGGATCACCAAATTGTCCCCTGGACCCAGGAATTCCAGGAAGTCCAGGGCTTCCCTTTAGGAAGAAAGAACGAAGTTAACAAACACAGGACCATTCCCACCAGTTGGTACCTACTTAGCCCACTGTGGAGGCAATTGGCTGCAATCTTCTGCACACCTGCATGGAGGTAAAGCTCACCGAACATGGAGGATTGCACCGCACATTTCACAGAAAGAGCAGCAGTGCTGAACAGCTGCAGGATGCTTCAAGAGATGGGGGCTTGATGTACAAAGGGGCTCAGGTTCTCATGCAGTACAACTATCCCTCCCTCCCCTTCGTGGTCCTCCCCTCCCATTCAACCACTTTCTCATTTCTTGCCTGTAAGATGCTACGTACCGGTTCGCCAGGCTCCCCCTTCCGGCCAGGAAGCCCACCACCTCCTGCTCCATTTACAACCTCTCCAGGCTCCCCCTGCCCAAGACAAAAGGCCAAAGGTCACATCACCAGAGTTCAGCTCAGGGATGAAGCGGGAGGCTGCCTCAGTTTCTCTTGGGAGGAAATACAGCCAGTTATGCTAAAATGCGATGTGTGCCAGCAAAAGCAGCGTAACGCCCACCAGCACCAACTAAAAAACATCATGAGCCAGTTTTCAGGGTCACCTAAACTTTTCCACATGCTGGACTGTAAAGCAAAAACAAAACAAAAGCAGAAAGTTCAGGGGAAAGGCATGCCTGCAAGTTTTAAATAGTTTTAACAAGGATTGGAAATGTTTTGCAACCAGATGTCCTCCAAATGCGTTGGACTATATATAAGCTGCGCTGGCTGCAGCCAATGGGCTAGACTGTGCCTCGGGCCCAGAATCAAAGGGTGGCTGCTGGATCGGAGGCAGAGTCCATATCTGCTAATGCATGGTGTGGAATTTGAGCCACGCTCTTGCCTGTACCTTCTGGTTCAGGTTGCGTAGTGTGAGCCACCCAACATTCAAAATTTCCCGTGAGATGCTAGGCTAGGAGATTTTGAACAGCAGGCAGCTTGGATCCATCTGTCGCAGATTATAGTCGTGCAGGTGACTGCTTCCCTCCTCACTGCTGCTTGTCACCAGCAAGCCCAATGGTGGGATTCCACTGATGACCGGGGGGATGACGACGACATGCTGCACAACACTGCTGGGGAGCCCCTCAAACATGGAGCTGGCCATGCCTGCTGCAAGGTATGCTGTGGTGAAGGAACAAAGCCCCCATCCCCTTTGATAATATAAAAAAATCGGATCTGTCCCTAGGACTTACCAAACATATGGGTCCTTTGTAAGGCAAAGAGCAGAAGTAAAGTATATTTATTACTAGCAAAGCTGGGGGCTGAATTTAGATTGCGCAGGGTGAAATATGAAGGGTGCACAGATTTCTAGAGTCATCGACTGAGAAGAGGAGGCACTTTAAAGCCTACAAGCAATCTGGGCCTCAGCTGCCTGGTGCTTTCTGGTGTCCCTATAAGGAAGCAGAATCTGGGAAGGAAAGCCCTGATAAATTATAACAGAACATGTTGCAGTCAAAGAACCAGTCCCAGGACTCCCAGACATGAGGTCCTGGTCCCGGTGCTGTTGAACCTTGACTACCTGTGTCCAGCTGAATGTGGGTTACAACAGATGCTGGTCCAATATGCCCCTGCTCCAGAGAGGTGGGGAGTGTGAGTGTGAAGAGGTGTGTGTGTGTGTGTGTGTGTGTGATAGTTATACCACCCAAATGCCAAATTTCAGAAGAGATAAGAAAGTGAGGGCTTAGTGTTATTCCTACCCCCTCACCATTTCTCCCAACCAGGTATCCTTCTCCATTCTATTCTAATTATGTATTAATTTAATTTTCTATCCCAGCTTTTTGTTTTCTGCAATGAGCGCAAGATGGCACACATGGTTCTCCCCTTCCTTATTTAACCCTCACATCAACCCTGCGAGGCAGCTTAGGCTGAGAGGCAAGGACTGGCCCGCGGTCACCCCGTGAGCTTCATAGCCGAGTGGGGATTTGAACCCTGGTCTCCCAGGCCCTAGTCCAAAACTCTAAACACTACACCTCACTGGCTGTGGGACCATGGTAGATTACAGAAAGACAGGGTTGGGAAGGAGCAGGCTAGAGCAGTTTCTCCTGTCTAACTCTGGTTCTCACCATCACAGCACCTTTGGCTTGGCAGTGTGTCTTGAAACACTGCCCTGTAGGAATTTAGGAATTAAGACCCCACCTGAGCCTTCTAGGGGGTAGTCTATGCACTTACCGGCTCACCTTTGCTTCCCTTTGGCCCTATTGGGCCAATCACTCCACGCTCTCCCTGGAAGAAAACGGTAAGGATAAGTAAGAGTCTTTCCAGTCAGTGAGAGGGGATCCATGGGAATCAACCCCTTTACTTACTTGGAGTCCTCGGAGTCCAGGAAGGCCAGGGCCGCCCTGTGGAGGAGAAAATAAATGCAGTAATGGACAGTAATAAAAAGGGTTCCCTCGCCCCAGGGTAGGAATCATAAATTGAGCAGGTGGGATGGGAAGATGACACATGTACAGCCACATAGTGCTGCAATGGGATTTGGATTTGGGCTGAACGGGCCCTTTGGGTAGCTGCCGACTCAGCATTCTTTTAGAGCTGGGTTTTCTGTTAGTGAAAGTTGCCTGTGGCACAAGCTGGATGGAGATTTGCACTGGTAAGTAGTCCTAGCATAAGATCCCTAGGACTGGGGTCTTGTTTTTGGTCCTGGTTTTCAGCGTGGCCAACCAGTGGCCAGTCTGTAGGAAACCCACAAACAAGATTTGACCACAAGAGCACTCTCCCCTCCTGTAGTTTGCAGCAACTGGTATTCAACAAAATAGCTCAGCTCAGTTTATGAGGAAATTAAAGGACCTTAAGGGTGGCCAATATCTGTTTTGGAAGGAGGACATTTCTTGCTTCCCCCTTCTTCTGCCCCCTTCCTTGGCGGGGGGTGATGTCATCAAGCTATGTGTGGGTGTGAATGGATTTAAGAGCTGTTCAACAGGGGAACAGACTCCCTCGGGAGGTGGTGAACTCTCCTTCCTTAGAGGTTGTTGTTGGATCTGCCACGTATGATTTAGATGAGGTTCCAGCATTGGAGAGGGCTGGACTCGATAACCCCTGGGGTCTCTTCTAGCTCTACAATTTTATTATTCTGAGATCAGGGATGGGGAAGATTTTAGCCCTCCCAGATGTTGTTGGACTCTACCATCCAGTTAGGAATAATAGGAACTGCAGTAAAGCAACATCTGGAAAGTCATAGGTTCCTCACTTATGGTATAAATGGACAGCACAGGCTGGGGCAGATTGAATTTCCAGGTAGCTAAGTTGGAGCTCTGGGTGATTAGTGGGTATCTGTTGGGAGCACTAAGCTGTGAACTCCCACCTATGTTCAACCTGCATTTCTGTAAATAAAAGCAGTGCTTTTTTCTAAAAAGAATGTTTAGGGATACTCTCATTTTCCTACTCATATTGAAATACTGCCCCTCAAATGAGGTCAAACTTAGATGCACAAAATGTTTAGGGGTATACATACCCCTGCGTCCCCCCCAGAAAAAGCACTGAATAAAAGCAAATATTACAAAATGCCAGTAAGTCCCAAAGTGACCTCATTCCAAAGGAAGCCAAACTCAGGCTAATTACTGGAATCCCTGAAGCTTCTCATAGTTTAGAAAGCCAGGTGAGGACATTTGCAACTAGTCAGGTCAGGCTAACCTAAGTCATGGCAATACTACAAACTTAGTGCAAGGAGAAGATAGCTCTCTTTGCTCAAGGGGGACCCATCATTCCTAAGTTCAAACTGGTGGATGAAGACAAATAAATGTCTCAGTACAGCAAGGCATCATGGGAAATGGGAATGCCCCAGGGTGCAATGACAGGTGGCAAGATGTTAAAAAGAAAAAAGCTGTTTACTGGTTGGCCAGAAGAACCAGGGTCACCAGGGCGGCCAGGATTCCCTGGCAATCCATCAGCTCCCGGGAATCCCTGGAAGAAAACAGAGCGATTAAGAACATGCCATTGTGAAAATGCCTTTTACGCTTAAGAATAAGAAGCACGTGCATGAGAACACACACACGGTCATAAGTCGTTCTTTACCATGGGCATCTGCTTGTTAGGGTTTCAATCTTAATTGTATTACTCAGAAATAAATCCCACTTATTCCAGCAGGAAGCGTGCCTAGGATTTCAGTCTTAGAAGACTAGAAATGAAAGGGATCACAGATCATCTAATTTGTTCTTTACTTGAAAGGAAGGGCCTGTTACTCGCCAGGCCCTCAGTGAGATCCAAATAACAAAAGCAAAAGGACTGCAGAGCAGATAGCTCCAGGTAACCCAAGCAGGCAAGTTATTGCAACAAGCTCCCATAGCCTATTCATCTTGCAGGAAAGGGAGTTCACCAGTAGAGGCACCATAAAGCTAAATTCTCCAATTTAAGATGAACCCAGAGGGATTCTCTGATCTTGAACAGATTGATGAGGAGGAACAAGGAAGGCTTCCTGCCCATAAAAGCTCCAACATTCTTAGTGTTCTGCTCCCTCTTGAGTAAAATATTCAAGACCACATGAGATGCTGTGAGTACCCACCCTGTCTCCTTTCTCACCCCGCCGCTCAGTGACATCACCTGGAGGACCCCGAGGTCCTACTGGGCCTGGAGCACCTGGGATCCCATTGCGCCCCTGAAAAAAACCAAAGACAAATAATAGGATTTGTTTTATTTATGAACTGCCTGGTTGCTGTTGTGGGTTTTTTTTTCCAGATGCTTTTGGTGGTGGGAGCTATAACCTGCCTGAATTACAGGCTGGGATGCTGCCAAGGGGTCCCCCCCCCCACCTGCCTCGCCCCCAATAGTGTGAAAAGGAAAGGGCTCTAGTCAAACCAACAGCACCCTAACAAACAAGATGAGCTCTACTCCATGCCATACAGCCCAGGGACCCACACAAAAGAGCAGACATTACCGGATCTCCAGAAGGCCCAGGAAGTCCCATGCGTCCTTTCCGTCCCTGCAAAAACGATCAGAGAGATTAACTGCTGTTTCTACCCCCAGGGACCAACCCTCTATAGGCCCTAAAAGGACTTCAGTGTGAGATCACCTTCCTTGGGACATCTCAGATACTCACAATCTCACCAGGCTCGCCCTTCTCACCCTGCAGGAAAATAAAAGAGAAGCCACAGTTTGCACGCAAGAAGAAATAACTCAAAACATTTCTCTGCTTCTCTCTGGGCAACTTATAAGGAAAAAACTCTTGTGAAGTGGTCAAATGGTGCAGAGACCTTCAGGTATAGGGTGGTATATAAATTCAATAAATAATAATAGCTTTGGGATTGGCCTACAGCTACAGGGAAACAGCGCAGAGCCATTTCCATGCCTGCCAAAGTCCCTCCTATTCTCCACCCGCCTTTCGTCACCTAGGAAACCGCATGGCATCATTAGTCTGACTCCACCATTGCCGACTCCCTCCATCCTGTCTCTAAGGGGAACTGAACACACTTCCACATTCTGTGCCAGCCTAGCGCAGAGCTGGCTAATGCGTGGCACTGCAAATACTGCCGGACTACTCTTTCTTTCTGTCTTTCTTACCTGCCCTTCACACTAAGGTCCAAGGCCAGGTTACAGCATTGGAACACAATAGAAAAACACTTTCAAACAACTTGCAAACATATAAATAAGGTGGGCCCTAAAAACATGCCCCTCAAGTGTCAAAAGCTGACCATGGGCCACTCTGGATGTGGCTGATGGAGCTGGAGTACAATAATATCTGGAAGGCCACAGGTTCCTCTCAGCCTTGGCCTATAAATTGTAGAACCCAGAGGCACAGGAATGACCCCCAATATTTTTGGGGGCCAGGGGGGTCGCAGGCCACACCACACACATGTGACACTGTGCACACGTCACAGGAGACTGAGAGCTCTGGAGGAGCTGACCCCTGGGCCTGTGGTGTGCAGGACCACCTAAAGATTGAGGGGGCCTGGTCCCCTTGAAACAAATATTAAGGGGGCTGAGGTGCCTTCGGCCCCCTAGAGTCGGCACACCTGGTAGAGTCCCTATCCAAGATGTGAAAGTCTTCTGGTGGCTCTCACCACATCTCTCATTTACTTCAGCTGATACTCCCACCCCCTCAAGCTATGGAAGGACGCTCTGCCCTGTGTCCCCCGCCATTCCATCCACATATTTGACTGGTGGGAGAAATACTGATATGCACACCTAGAGTTCATTCCATGCAAGGAGAAGCTCTGATTAGGCCTAGCCTGGCCTGGCCCAGAGAAGCTCTTCTCATACAGCAGAGCATGCCCTAAGGCTCTTCCCCACCCTGCCCAAGCACATGGGTGGTTGTAGACACAGCACCCATTTCTGGCATGTGCAGAACTAGTACCGCAGTCCCCCCTCACGTATTCTATCAATGTGGGCGTGTGGGTGTGAATCTCCTCCCAGGCTCAGAAGCCCTTTTCTGGTATCTGAAATACAGGTTGGAAATACTTGTCTACAGCTTCACCACCAATTCAATTTCTGACCAGGCCTCTATCTGCCAATGCCAAGTTAGGAACATAGGGAGTCAGGCCAGTGGGTCAACCTAGCTCCATGCTGACTACACTAATTGGTTGCAGCTCTCCAGGGTTTGAGATCAGGGTCCCTTTCCCAGCTCTACCTGAAGACCCAGAGACCTTCTGCATGCAGAGCATGTGTTCTACTGTGGAGGTACAGCCCTTGCCTCAAAAAAGCCACACCCCTGGTATCCATTTCCTGCTCTTATCTGGCCTGCTACAGGAAAGAGCATCGGCTCCTTGTCCTGGTTTAGTCCTGCTGAACAGGAGCTTCCTGTGACTTACCTTAGGACACTGCACCGTACAGGGCTCTGGTCTAGGCTGAGGGAGGGAGGAAGTGGGGAAACACAAAGGATAAAAAGACCAGTGTTAGAATAGTTATAATGCTGCTGCCAGTGAATGAAAACATTTTGTGCTGGATGTTGGATGAAATTTACCACAGTGTGCTTGTAACCAATTGGCACAACCAGTGGCCTGTGATGTCCTGCCAGGATGCAAAACATTTTACCATGTAAAATCAGAGGTGAATTTCCTCCACCACTTGGCAGAGTGCTCCAGGGGATGGTCTTTACCAAGTGGTTATTTTTATAATTGATAATGATGGTGGCGATGAAGATGTTATTTATACTCCCATTTTCCCCCTGACAGGGATTAAAGGTGGCTTACAGATAAAGTAAGAACAGCTAAAAAATTGGGGGTAATAAAAAAACAATTAAACATTAATATGTGGTTATATGCACACCACAAGGCATTTCCACTTAAGACAGGGGTCAGCTGCTGGTCCACTGTCCCTCAGACCTTGTGGGGGGCTGGACTATATTTTTTTGGGGGGAGGGAAATGAACGAATTCCTATGCCCCACAAATAACCCAGAGGTGCATTTTAAATAAAAGCACACACTCTACTCATGTAAAAACACCAGACAGGCCCCACAAATAACTCAGAGATGCATTTTAAATAAAAGGATACACTCTACTCATGTAAAAACACGTTGATTCCTGGACCATCCAGATTTAGAAGGCGATTGGGCCAGATAAGGCCCCGGGCCTTAGTTTGTCTACCCATGACTTAAGACAAGGCCCTCGTGTATGAGGAATCCAGGCCACGTACAAACAGGAGGCACGGCTGTCCTTCTACGCTTCAAGATGTCTTGTGTTGCATGGGTGCTACCTGAACAGGCAGAGCAAACACTCTTCCATTCACCTCCCTCCATTCAGTGGCTTAGCAAACTGCAGGTAATCCCTCCCCTGCATTTTGTGAGGAACGTCTTACCCCTTCAGTGTCGGCTGCCCTGCAGAGGGCGTTGACAAGCCCCTCTTCCGCCTCTGGCAGAGTGCTCAAATCCCTCCTCACAAAGAAAACATTGCGCCGGTCCTCATTGGTCACCAGGCGGCGCAGCTGCTCGCGGTCAGCCCCGTTCATGCCAACAGCCAGCACTTGGATTCCTGCAAGGTGCAGAAAGAGAAAGTAAGCCCATCGAGGGGGTCTGTGGGTTGGCCATTCCCTGGGCAAGGCACATTAACAGTTCAGAAGAAGAGACTGGCAGCTTGACTAATTCTTTCCAAGAGAACCTTCAGGAAAAGTTTTTTTTTCTAACTGCAAAGAAAAGGGCAAGCGAAACAATCAAGGGTCTGGAGCAACTTCCTTATGAGGAAAGGTTACAATATCTGGAGCTATCTTGTTCAGAAAATAGGTGACAGTGGTGGGAACACATACAACAGAGGTGTATAAAATTAGGCAAGATGTGGGGGAAGTGAACAGAGATAAGTTTATTCTCCCTCTCTCATAGAACCCAGGTCACCCAATGAAGCTGAATGCTGGAAGATTCAGGACAGGCAAAAGATGCAAGGAAAGTTTCCTGTGCTCCTGTGCTCTTATATTCCCGCCCCCCTCCACACTCCAAGGGCCTGTGGGCCTTACCTGCGGCCTTGAGATCCCTGGCTGGCCCAATGGCATCATCGCTGGATGGACCATCCGCCAGGATCACCAGGGTCCCAGGCACACCAGGTCTGCGCCCTGCAGTGAGGCTCAGCATGTCGCTCTTGGCAAAATTGATGGCAGCTCCTGCAGTGAAGAAAGCAAAGGACCCAAGATACACTTACCCACAGAAAGCAAGCATGTGCGGGAGAGTTCACTGTCAAGAAAGATTTACAGGAGTGGAAGTAGTCACCTCTTATTTGGGATCTTGCCCACTACTTTGTTCAGGCTTTACAGCAGTAACTGGCCAGCCCCATGGACAGATTTATTATCATCATTATTATTTAGAACATTTATACCCTGCCCTTTAGCTGAAAAGACTCACAAAGTAGCTTGCAAAAAACAGTTTTAAGATTGCCCTTGCCCTTAGGGCTTACAAAGACATGGCACACAAGGAAAAAAGGTATGTGAGGGAGGAGGAAGAAACAAGCTCAAACACATGTGCTTTAAGTTACAGTTCTTAAAGTTACAGTCAACACCTGTGGCAGTTCTGGCTATCTTTTCCTTGATAAAAGACCAGTCCCACACTGGAAGCAGCCCCACATTGCTCCAGATCAAATCCCAGAGAAGAGCAGGTGATGATGTTCAGGCCCAGAGGACAGAGCAGCTCCTGACACGCAGCTCTGAATTTCAACAGGAATAAAGCCCTCTGTGTGTGTGTGTGTTTTGTCCTTACAGCGATGCCCTCCCTGGTCTCTGAACCAATGAAACTTGCACCACACGGCTCAGTCCCCCAGCCCTGCACTTACCAATGGCATTGCCACTGGGTTCATCATAGCGCAGCGAGCGGATAAACTGCAGGACTGTTGGCAAGTCACTAGAGCGGTTGAGCCGGAGTAAAGGGAGGCCTCGGTAGCTATAAAGCACAATGCCCACCTGGGGGAGAAAAGGAAAAAACAAAGTCAGAGCAGAGGTAGGGAATCTCAAGCCCAGGGTTGGATGTGGCCCTCCAGGCCTCTCCACCTGGCCCTTGGGACTCTCCCCAGGCCACACCTCCTCCTCAGCCTACTTCACATCCTCCTTGAGTATTTTTGCCAGGACTGAATGTGTGCTTGGACTTGGATATGGCCAAAGGCATGTACTGTATATGTGTGTGAGAGAGTTTGTATAGAAACAGGCATACTGCACAAAGCTAAAAATTTACATTTATTGCTCCACCCTTTTTTGTTTCTGGTCCCGCCCACTACCACCAATAAGGGGTTGCAGTGCTCTGGCTGAGTGGGGTTCTCCACCCTTGAGGTAGAGCAAGAGAGTTGTATGGAAGAGGGCACTGCAGCCAAGACACTCCGCAGCCAAGACAGGAAATGTCTAAGGGAAATCTACTTGAAGGCCAGCAAGGCAGCCACCTGAAATACTGTGTGGTTGGCCACTGGCTTCCCATGCTGCTCGATCCACTTTTGCCTTACAGACACAAACCATAGCAAATGAGGTTTCGCACTGAGAGAGGTGAAAATCACCAGGACCGCAGTGGGAGCCTAGACACCAGAATGGCTTGCCATGCGGCAGAGGCTTGGCATGGGCGTTTTACCAAGTGGCCCAACACCCACAGCACATGCAAACTGAGCCAAAAGGAAGAGCTGCAGCCCCTTTATGCCAGTCATTACCTGGGTGGCACCAGGACCCAAGGGGCCCAGTGCAGATACAGTGTTGGAGAGGATGCTCTGCACGGCCTCTGCGTTGTAGGCGTTGTCTCGAGTGGCATGCACGAGAAAAACTACGTCTCTGCGGGCGTCTCGGCAGACTGTAGAGGGGAACGTTTCAAAATGAGTAGGGTTGGCGTCCAAGCAGAGGTCCAGGGACATAAAAACAAAGAGACTTTTCTCCACCCACCCATGCGAGAAGCTGCCCTTGTGCACAGCCCTTGTGCACAACCCAAGTAAAAATGATTCAACCTAGCTCCACCTGTTTTCCTCGGGAACATAACACATAACAGGGAGTGAGGACCTTGGGCACAACATGAGAACATGAGAAGATCTCTGCTGGATCAGGCCACTAGCCCATCGAGTCCAGCATCCCTGTTCTCACAGTGGCCAACCAGATGATAATGATGATGATGATAAATAAATTAATAAATTAAAATTTTATTTATATCCTGCCCTCCCCAGCCGAAGCCGGGCTCAGAGCGGCTAACAACAATAAAAGTAACACAACATTCTAAAATCAATTCGTTTTAAAATCAATTCAAAATCAAATTAAGGGCAACCATTGGGCAAGAGTTCTGTGAGGATTGCCAAAGGAGGGGGTCAGACTGTGCCTTGGCCAAAGGCCTTGTGGAACAGCTCCGTCTTGCAGGCCCTGCGGAAAGATGTCAAGTCCTGCAGGGCCCTAGAGCGTTCCACCAGATTGGGGCCACAGCTGAAAAAGCCCTGGCTCTGGTTGAGGCCAGCCTAACCTCCCTGTGGCCCGGGACCTCCAAAATGTTTTTGTTTGAAAACCGTAAGGTCCTCCGTGGGACATACCAGGAGATGCCTGTGGGAAACCCACAAGCAGGATTCAAGCAGAAGAGCACTCTCCCCCCTTTGGTTTCCAGAAACTGCTTCAGACCATTGAAGCAGAGGCAGAGCCATCATGGCTAATAGCTGTTGATGACAGCAACCTCCCTGAATTTGTCCAATCCTCTTTGAAAGCCCTCCAACATAGGAGAGGTCCTGCATTTCCCTCCCAGGTGCAAGGATACCTCACCTGTGCGGTCAGTCACAGAAGTCTCAGGACCTGTGACGCTCCCAAACAGCGGGCGGATGGTGAAGGTGTAGCTCCTGCCCAGGCGGAGGCCAGACACTTGGTGCGATGTGGCAGACCCAGGCAACGTTCTCTGTGCTTCCACTTCGTCTGGAAGAAAGCAAGAGCATGAAGGAGGTTAACAAGGGCAATTCCACAAGGGGATGACCCAGTATGGATGCCGTGCCCCCCCCCCCCATGTAACAGATCTCAAGCCTGCAGTAGGTCTTGGAACCAGTGGCAGAAGGTATGCCAAGGGGAGATTTGGCCTGTGCATGACCTCTGGACAAAGGAGAAAAGTGAGGGGTGGGGAGGGTGGGGGAACCAGCTACATCTGCCAAGGAAGGAATAATCTTCCAGTCATTTTCACGCTTCCTAGGAGCCAGTGTGGGGCAGTACTTAAAAAGTATTGGAATATGGATTCCAGTTCAAATCTCAACTCAGCCACAAAGTTCCCTGGGTGGCCTTGATCCAATCAATGTTTTTCAGCCTCAGTCTACTTCACAAGGTTGTTGGGGGATTAAAACGGGGGAGGAGAATTATGCACGCTGCCCTGAGGTCGCTGGAGGAAGGCCAAGATATAACAAGATCTGTTCTTGCTAGCTAGCTGCAAGCTGCCTTTCCTCACCCAGTCTTCAGCTGTGCAAGAGCTGGAGGAAGTGATGGCACTAGGACACACTGCCAGTATTTCCTCTTTCGTACCCACCCACCCCTCAATGGCCCAGTAGTTTGGTCCTCAACCTCTGCCATTACCTCGTGGAGATTTCCAAGTGAGGAGATAGCCAGTGGCCCCAGGAACAGGAGTCCAGGTCAAGATCGCAGTATCCCTTTGAATCTCTGCCACCCGAAAGTTGGTCACACGACCCATTGCTGCTGGACAAGCAGAGGTAAAAAGGTGAGGCAGTTGTTTGGGGCCTTCAGACAATCTTTGCCTCCACCAAGAGAAGCAACTGAGCCTCCATAATCATGATCAATTACAGTAGTTACCACACTAGTGAAACATTCTCCCCAGTGCCATTGACTCCTCATGGAAGCACTTACATCCCCGAGCTTTGCAGAAGTCCTTTGCAGTAGTTATAACTACCATGTACAAGCGAGAGTGTTCTCATCACAAAGATGTTTTCACAGCACAGCAGATGTGAGAACAGTGCCATATACACAACTAGCCACCACTGGTTTGTTACAGTGATTCATTTTCCATGGAAAGGCAATACAAAAATATAATATATAAACACCACTGCAGATGTAAAAACAAAACAAAAAACTCCTCCTTTAGAAGTTGAGGAAAAAACAGCAAGACGGGTTTAAAACATTTAACAGGGCAGAAACAGAAGAACCTATACAACACATTATCTCTGGGGACAACATACAAAGACCTTAATATGGTCTGAAGTTATTAGCCCTCCAATCTAATCCTCTGGCAGGGTATACACACCCAAGAAATTTACTGTGAAATCACTTTTGACCTAGTTCACAGGAAAGGGTCCATAAATGGAATCAAATAAGTAAATAAATAACAACTCAAAACCACCACTGTTTATCAGGTCACATATGTGAGACCTAGGGAAAAAAAGGAGAGCACAGCGAACGAAGTCTTTTAGCTCCGATGAAAAGCAATTTGAAGATGCCGCCATGAGATGGCTACCTTACTCCAAGCAGAGCCAGGCCTGAGGCAGAGCCCCACAGGGTACAAGAGGCAACCTAAGGGCACCTGCGAGAGCGAGGTACGTTTTGACTATCTCCCAAATTCATAAACAGACAGAATGTGTCTTCTAGCTGATCTAGAGGCTGGCCAACTTAGTGGAGGATGGAAGGTGGATTTACCAGTGTTGGCAACAACAGCCACCGCTCTGCTTTCCTGGTTGCCCACAAGGCTGGTGATGCGGATTTCGTAACGCCCTCCTGGCTGCAGGTCTCTGATGTCATAGGTGTTGACATTGGCCGGAAGCAGCTGGCTCCTCTCTGGTCCGCCTGCCCCGGGTGAGAGAGGGAGTTAATTTCCTGAGTGCTGGGTGGAAGTAAGAGAGGTGTAGGTAGCACAACAGGGCTGGGGAACCTTTTCTGGGCCAAGGGCCACATTCCCTTATAGGCAACCTTACAAGGGCCACATGCCAAAGGTGGGTGGGTCCAGAAACGAAAGTAGGTGGAGCAACAAATGCAAATTCACACCCCCCCTTCTACCCAGGCAGAGTTCTAGCTGGGGAGGAAGGAAACATTTAAGAGGGTGCAAAGCAGGGGTGTCTGAGGAGAGTCCCAAGGGCAAGGAGGCCAGAGAGAGAGACCCTCAGACCTGAGGTTCCTCATCTCTGGTGTAGGCAATACTCACCATCTGCCGGCTGCCAGACAAGCCGATAGCCTGTGCTTCCTGGTGCTGGGCTCCATTCGACCCGGATGTGCTTTTCAGAGGTGTCGGTCACACGCAGATTCCCAACTGGCTGAACTGAGACTGTCGCTGAGAGGAAAGGTTGGGAGGATTAGCAAAGGAAGAGGATCCAGGGAGGTCGATTGCTGCCATGGTTAGGAGAAGGCACTGTAATAGGAACTATTTGTCCTGGATGAAGGGAGTGAACCTTGCTGAGGGGAACTGAAGAATGCACCTGGACTCATCCTGCAGGGTGCTCCAGGAGTCCATTTGGGTATTTAATGTGGGATGAATACAAGGCCTTTCACCTTTCGTTTAGGAACAGCAGCTGGCACCCACCACAGATGGGCATTCCAAAGATCCGGAAAACCCCTGTCCACACCCTGTTTCACAGGGAGCTTCTGGGATGACAGCTACAAATGCAGCCACTGCTTAATCCAGGGTGCTAAACCCCACCTAAAAGGAGTCAGTTGATGCTCACACCCCTCACTCACTTGCCCATGAAGCTCACCAGTAACCTTGGGCAAATCACCGTCTCCAGACCCCCAGCCTAACTCACAGAGTGGCCAGAGTAGTGCCCAGAGCTCCTTGAAATGAGGACTAGACAGAGATGTGGCGCACAAATCCATTGAAGTCTTACGTGTGGTGACAATGAGAGACACGGGGTCTCCTTCGCGGTTGCCAATCAGTGCAGTGACCTTCACAGTGTAGCTGACTCCGCCTTCCAGGTTCTGGATGTCAAAGGAATTGGTGCTTCCCGAGAGCAGCTTGCTGTTTTCAGGTCCACCTTCGAAGCAGAGCAGAGTTTAAAAGGATGGGCAAAATCATCTCAGGCTATCCCACCCCTAGATGGTTGTCACCCTTGGAGGCTAAGGCATTGAAGAAACTCAATATGGAGGCCGAATGGCCAAAGTATTGGGAAATCTTGGAACAAGATGGAGACAAATTGAAATTACAAAGTCATGAGAAATTGAAACCTAAAGTACGAGATTGGCTCCATTATTATCAAATAATGGAGGTTTACAAACAAGATAGGAAAATTGGCTTCCAGGTGGAGAAATCAAAACTAGAAACTGAATTGCTAGAACCCAATACTAAGAATTTGTCAAGAATGTATAATTTGCTGCTGAAATGGAATACACAAGATGAAACAGTTAAATCGGCTATGATTAAGTGGGCACAGGACATTGGTCATAACATTATGTTTGCTGACTGGGAATGGTTGTGGAACACTGGTATAAAATTTACGGCATATAATGCCTTAAAGGAAAATATTATGAAAATGATCTATAGGTGGTACATGACCCCAGTCAAGCTAGCAAAAATTTATCATTTGCCTGATAATAAGTGTTGGAAGTGTAAAGAAACTGAAGGTACTTTTTATCACCTTTGGTGGACGTGTCCAAAGATTAAGGCTTTCTGGGAAATGATTTATAATGAAATGAAAAAGGTACTTAAATGTACTTTCCCTAAGAAACCAGAAGCCTTTCTCTTGGGCATTGTCGGCCAATTGGTGTCAAAGAAAGATAGGATCTTTTTTATGTATGCTACGACAGCAGCAAGAATACTCATCGCAAAGTATTGGAAGACACAAGATCTACCCACTCTGGAAGAATGGCAGATGAAAGTGATGGACTATATGACACTGGCTGAGATGACTGGCAGAATTCGTGACCAGGGGAAGGAGACGGCGGAAGAAGAATGGAAGAAATTTAAAATTTATCTTAAGGACTATTATAAACTTGATGAATGTTAGAATGTCGAGGCTCTGAGAAAGAAAGGGTTACAGCGATATAAGATTAGACTGAAGGAAAGATAAAGAAGACATATGTTTGACAGAACTAATTTAGAAGTTGCTGGAAAAATTTGGGACATTAGGATGCAGAAAGGGGAGGTACGGGGGAGTCCGAGAAACAAGGTTTATGAAAAAAAGGTTATGTAACTATACGTGTTTGTATGTCTTTTTTATGTTTGTATTGTTTTAAAAACTTTGTAAAACTAATAAAAACTTATATTAAAAAAAAATCATCTCAGGCTATCCCAGTTCGAAAGTGCAAATCTTTTTTTTTATTATTAAATATTTTTATTGATTTTTCAATAAAAACAGCCAGTCAACATATCTGCATCATAATCCAATTAAAAACAATAAACTAAAATAAAAAAACGACCAAATTGTAGTCCAAATTGTAATTATTAATTTTTTGAGGCTCCCCATAGTCTGGACCTCTGAAGCATATCTCCAAATCTTCATTCTCGTTGTTTTCATATTTTCCACCTTCTGATCTTAACACTTTAATGCAAGTGCAACTCTTGATACTATTCGCAGACAAAAGGTTATCCTTGCCCTACAACCGGGATGGGCAACCTGTAGCCCTCCAAAGGTTGTTAGACTCCAACTCCCATCAGCTCCCAGTCAGTATGGCCAATGGTCAGAAAGATGGGAGTTGCAGTCTGGCAACATCTGGAAGGCTAGAGGTTTCTAAACCCTGTCTTAACCAGTTTCATACTTGGGAAAAACAAATGGGGCTTTGGATTCTGGGACTTGCCAAGGTTCTGCTATCTCACTTTCTGGGAGAAACATCAGCATGAGAAATAGCATCAATGCAGGCAGACAACTGATAAACTGAGCAGCTACTGTACCATCACTGCGGCCCCACACAATTCTGTAGGCTGTAACTCCAGGCACACCAACCCATGTGACTCGCACATCTGTGCTCCGAGACTCCAGGACCTGTAAGCTGGTGACCATTCCCACTTGATCAGGGGCTGCAAAACAAAAGAACGGAAAAGGATGATTGAGAGCAGTGCCATTGAGATGGACTTGCTGTGGGCATCCCTGTTCTACAGCCAGAGTTGACCTCACCTGTTGTAGCTGTGGCGGTAACCGGAGTCCCTTCTCTGTTGCCAACCAAGGCCGAGACCCCAATGAGATAGAAAGACCCAGGCCTCAGGCCCTCAATAGTGTAGGAGTTTCTATTAGCTGGAAGGACTTGAGAGAACTCTTGACCTGGGGGAGAAGACAACATCAAGCTGGAGGAAGCGTATTCTTTAAAGCAGGGCTGAAAACAGGGTGGACTATTACGGCAAGAAATCCCTCAACTGAGAGCTACCAGACAGCAGCTCTGGGAATCTTTTTCTGCCACAATTGCCAAGTAAGAGTCCGGACAGAAATTTCCAACAGAAACAGCATATCTTAGCACAAACAAGGTATCCTTAAACAGAACAGCTTCCAGGCATACTACAAAACCAGTCTACATCCTTCTGAGACAAATATTTCATAATAGCAACACTGAGTGTGTGTGTTTTAAAAAAGGAGAGACCAATTGAGAGAGATTTTGCTGCCCAAAGGAATACAAATTCCAACTGGAGTGGGGTTTTTTTAATAAGCTGAACCCAAGCTCAGAATTCCTGGCTATTGTATTTCACCTTTGAAATACAAAACTGTTTCCCTGCTTGGTTATAAAAAATGAACTCAGAGATCTCTAGATTGCTGATTAAGCTAGACTCCTGTTGGTTGGTTGGTTGGTTGGTTGGTTGGTTGGTTGGTTGGTTGGTTGATTGGTTGATTGTTTATTTATTTTCCACTTTTCACCCTAAGGTCCTAGGGCAGGTTACAACATAAAAATACGATTATAAAAAATGGTTCAAAACAGCTTCATTAAACTATCCTGTCCGAAATGGCATTGCATTTTAGAATTAACTTATGTGGAGACCTTCCCCAACTTAATCAGGCTAATCAAGTCCACAGAGTTCCAGTGGGATGTCACTTTTTGTAACTGGACAGCAGTCCCAAACTAGTTCTCCTTCCTGCCCTATCCCACCCCTGATATATTTCATCTCTCTAGTTTTGACACTACACTTTAGTCCTTAAATACAGCAGACCTCCAAGTTCCAATTAAGCCTAATTCTGAAGCCAGAATATATTATTTTTGTCACACACAGAACAACTCACCATCTCTCTGCCGCCACGTCACCTTATATCCGGTAACCCCGGCAACTGGGTTCCACGTCACGCGCAACTGGCTGGGTCCAAGGGCAGCCACTTGTAGGTTGGTGATGCTGCCCACAGACGGGCGTTCTGCAAGTCCAAAGACAGAATTGAGCGTGTTGGCTGGGAAAAACTGGTCATGCACAAACACTTACATGCCACTTTGGAGCAGGGGTGGGGAACTTCAGGCCCAGAGGGTGTCTATAGTGCCCCCATGCCCCTCCTCAGGTCACCATTCCCCTCCTCAGGCCATGTCCCTCACCAGCCCTACTCCACACCTTCCTGAAGTGCTATTGCCTGGTTGGAATGTGTCCTTGACATGTGATGATGCCCTTGGTTTGTCTGAATGGGATATGGGAGTGAGTGCATGTATGAAGAAACCCCTGGCATTTGCATGGCTGTGATGCAGCCCATGGCACCAAAGAGTCACATCTATTGCTCCACCCACATTTCCCTCTGGCCCCATCCACCACTGATATGTGGCCCTCAGAAAGCTACCCATAAAGGTATGTGGTCCTCTGGCTGGAAAATGTTCTCCCCTCTTGCCTTGGGAGTTTTTGAAGTGCTTCCTGTCTCAGGGAGGAATTATTATCACCATACTGCAGACGGGGAGTGACCTGTTAAATCTTCTCACAAGAAGACCTGCTGGACCAGGCTAATGACCCATCTACTCCAGCATCCTTTTCTTACAGTGGCCAACCAGGAAACTCTCAAGAAGGACCCAAGAACAAAGGCACCCTCTCCTCCTGTGGTTTCCAGCAACTGATATTTGGAAGCATCACTGCCTCTGGGTGTGGAAGCAGTGCTGGGTTCTCAAGGCTAGGAGCTGGAGACCCACCTGAGCTCTACCTACCGTATTTTTTGCCCTATAGGGCACACCGGCCCATAGGACGCACCTAGTTTTTTTGGGGGGGGAATAAAGAAAAAAATGTATTCCCCCCCCCAGGCGCGGGGCTGGGGCGGGGGAAGCCCGAGCTTCCCCCGACCCCAGCCCCCAGAACAGGCTGCTATCCGCAAGCCTAGAGAGCCCGGCGGGAAGTCGCACCGGTCTCCCCAGGCTTGCAGATATCTTCCCGAAACCCAGGGCACACTGCTCAGCACGCCCCAGGCTTCGGGGTGCAGGCTGCTATCCGCAAGCCTAGGGAGCCCGGCTCTCCAGGCTTGTGGATAGCTTCCTGAAGCCTGGAGAGCGAGAGGGGTCGGTGCGCACCAACCCCTCTTGCTCTCCAGGCTTCAGCGAAAGCCTGCACTTGCCCCATAGGACGCACATACATTTCCCCTTCATTTTTGGAGGGGGAAAAGTGTGTCCTATAGGGCGAAAAATACGGTAATTGGCACAGGCTCTCCCTCCTATTGCACCAAGGTCTCAGGGTGGAGCTGGTGGCAATGGTGCTAGGATATGTGGCCCCGCTCCCACTTCCATGCGCATGGAGGCTAATTTCTGAAAAGGGCCTAGGACTATCTGGGATGAGTCGGTTGACACTTACGGATTCGGATGTTGAGAGGAACAGCGCTACCCTCACGGTTGCCAATAACTGCTGATATGCGCACCACATAAACAACGTCCTCTTTCAGATCAGTCAGGTCCTCGGTGGTCTGGGAGCCTGGGATACGCCGTGTCTTCTCCGTGCCATCTGCAGCAGAGACCAAAGCAACCGTGTGCTACACATTCACGATTTTCACTTGCAAATGAGGAACTCACATTGGTTTTCTAAGGCAGAAAAGTTCCTAGCCCTCTTGCTTGTGAAGTAAAACTGAGAGACATTTAAGACAGTATCGGGAGTTGGCTGAGGAACAATTTCTGGGAAGGGCATCCATCTGTCAACAAATGCTGTTGCACTGCACTGCACAACTCTGCCTCCTCTCCTATGGCTGCCATTTGCTCCTCCTCAGCAATGACTGGTAGGGACTGGTAGGGTGGAAAGCAGAGAGGCTGACAATAAGTGGGGCCAGGGCCATGACAGGCAGAGATATCTAATTTGGGTTTCACTGCCCTTCTCCGCTCTTCTGACTCTGACAGTGGCAACACTCACACTAAGAAGGAGGAAGATGACAGACAGTCCTCCTGGACTGAATGCAAGTAAGAAGGCAGGCAGTGGGTGCTGGCTGAGCTCTGGCTGAGGCTGATGTGATACTGCCCCATTTTCCCTAATGGACCAAATTCTTCTGCTTCCCCCCGCATCCCTGCTCCTATTAGCTGAGGATGCAAACTGGATCTTCAATAGCACCAGGACCACCGTGAAGCAATCCCACCCCACAATTCAGCTTCCCCTAGATACTCACCCTGGGTATTGCGTAGCACAACTTTATAAGCTGTGGCCCCAGGGACACCCGTCCAGGCCAGTCTGACTCTGTTCCCCAAAGTCTCAGTGACCCTCAAGTCAGAGATGCTGCCCACGGGTTGTGCCACCCCTGCAAGACAAATCACAGCTCAAATGCAAGGAAGCCAGTGAAGGGAGCCAAGGTGCCAGCATGACGACAGCGGGACCAGCCACAGCAGACAGAGTGGTTACACCAGGTTTCATTACAGAGAAATCCATAATTTATTTGCAGCAGAAGAGATGGGGAGGAGGACCCCCATATTGAACTTTGAACATCAGCAAAAACAAAAAAGCAGCATACAGCTTAATAACGTACAGATCTGATCAACATGGAAGAGACGCATGTAGAAGGCCAACCAGGGGCCTAGAGCTCTGCTGCAGAAAAATAGGGATTCTTCAGAACGTTATACAACCAACTTGGCTTATGAGCCGTGACTGCTGGTGTGGAAGGTTCAAGTCCACAATTCTAGTACTTGATTGGCTGGAGGAAACCATGGGGATCGGTTCTCAAGAGAAGGGGAAACAAAGGCAGCACATGTGAACACCCCAAACCTGGAGAGATCTTCCCTGCCCACCTGCACGTCTCCTGCCCCTGCTTGAAATAAACATGTATTGCAGTCAAAGGAACAGGTTGGCGGCCCAGCGCAAAGAGGACCACTTGCATCATCCCTGGCTTTCCAAGCTACAGCCATTCAGCATTTGGGAGCCTAGAAGCGGAAGGCTTGGGCTCTTCCAAGGACCTTAAGCTCCCTGATCTCTCTCACACCTGACACCCATGGCGAATGAAAGAAACACCCATAAAACACACTCAGAAGCTTTACTCCAACGTTCCCTAATGTGGTGCCCTCCTCTGGGTGTTAGACTACAACTCCCATTCATCCCTGACCACTGGCCATGCTGGATGGGGCTGATGAGAGATATAGTCCAAAACATATGGAGGGCACCAGGTTGAGGAAGGCATCTTTAATGTTTATATTGATTCACATCCCATTCGCTAAAGGTATGTTGAAAGCAAAAGCATTGCAACACATCTGGGGTAGAAATGTCTACATAAATTTTTGAAAAATTACATCACAGGGGAGAACTGTTGGTTTAAGATTGGTTTTCTGCAGTGTTTGATTTCTAATCTTAATTGCAAAGTACCTCCTGTGAGCAAACGTTTTTGGTGACAAAAATGAGGGTTTGGTTTCCCAAAGATTCCCCAGGATTTTATCATACTTTGCATTGTTTTATTCCCATTCAATACCCCTCTGCATCGGTATATTTTTAAAGGGGGATCTCACCCTCTTTTTAAAAAAGAGGTGGGGACATATTTTCAATGCTTTGTGGTCTAGCCAGTCAGGGGTCATGCAGCCACCAAAACAACATTTTGGCAGCACAGGGCCATTCTGTTTTGTTTACATGACAACAACACCACACACAGAGCAAATGAATTCATTTCCCCTGCTTTTGAAGCCCCGCCCCGCCCGGCCTCATATTATCATCTAAAGTGGGAGGCACATTTTGGCTTAGTTCTACTTAATTTAAATTAACTTGCATATTCAGAATTCCACCATCTAACCACTCAGTTTCTGCAAGGACATTTTCCTTATTTTGATCATTAAAAAGCTTCTTTTTCTGTATAAAGGTATAAACACTTCCCAGCACTTTAAACAAAACTGACCCAAAGACAAACATCTCATCAATATGTAGAGCAAGGTTCAGAAGAGGCAGCTTTATCCTAATATCAGCCTACTGCTGAGAGAGATAAACTTGGCAGCTCTACTGCAAGAGCCCTTCCTTCTCTCCAGAAGTGAAAGCAAGGTGGCAAGGGCTAAACATGCTGCAAGTCATTAATCACTTACTCACCAGTCTGCAAGATGGTAACTGGGGTGGCCACTTCCTTGCCGTCATACAAAGTGAAGAGAGTGATGTGGTATTCAGTGCCTGGCTGCAACCCTGTCAGAGTGTAGCTGTTTTCATTGGTGGGCAGTGTCACAATCCTGGGGGGCTCCAAACCTGGAGATCAGCACAAAATCACATTTAAGGATAATAGGGAATTTATGAGCTCTGGTCTGGCTGACCTGATCTGCACCTCCTGGACTAATGCCTGGATTGAAACTTTGTCCTCTACAAGCACTTGCATTTCCCTGACACAGGTTTTCCTTCCTTAATGTAGTCAAATGCATTTTTAAAACACACATATTGGGGGGGGGGAGTTTAGAAATGTGTATTTCGATAAAAAATATACAGTGGTACCTCGGGTTAAGTACTTAATTCATTCCGGAGGTCCGTACTTAACCTGAAACTGTTCTTAACCTGAGGTACCACTCTAGCTAATGGGGCCTCCTGCTGCCGGAGCACAATTTCTGTTCTCATCCTGAAGCAAAGTTCTTAACCCGAGGTAATATTTCTGGGTTAGCGGAGTCTGTAACCTGAAACGCATGTAACCTGAAGCGTATGTAACCCGAGGTACCACTGTATACATAAAAGTGTGTAAATAAATATGTGGCTTTAACAAAATAAATAAATTAGAGATTAATGCAAAGATGGAATGGAACAGATTTATAAGAGAACACTTGTGGAAATGGCATGGAGCAGAAATAAATTTGTCAATTCTTAGCCACAGCAATCATTTGCACATCCAGCCCACCAACTTCATCAGATCTTCCCGTTTTGTCCAGGCATTAAAGCAACAACCCTATACTCTTTCTCTTAAGCCTTGTTCTATAGAGAGGAGCCTCATGCCTATGGAGGACCCTCAGAGATCACGTCTTAGGAAAATCTGGAAGTGGCTGGAAAGGAATCAGCTTTCACACTCCAGCCTCCCCAATCTACCCACACTTTCTTAGCCTTCCCCACAACCTCCCTTCCACTCATTGTTGAAATCAGGCCGGGTTACCTGTTGCTTTTCTCCATTCCAGCCGATAACCTCGGGCGTTAGGGATGATGTTCCAGGCCAACTGGATAGACGTTGGATCAATAGTGACAATTCTCAGAGTCTGGAGTATAATGGCTTCTAAACATAGCAAAGAGAAACTGGACTCAGGAGGATTGAGATTCTTAGAATGGCTTGAGAACCACTCAGTACCCAGTACTTCACTTCCCACATATGCCTGTGACTATGGGAGAAGTTCATTTGTGGAGGTGGGTAGGGAGCCAATCTGAATCAAAACACCCACTATGACAAGCTCTGCCACTCTTTAAAAAGGAGGGGCCCAGCTGCGCTTTGCCTTTGAGATAAACAATGGGATCTTGCCACACACACACAAACCAATCTTCACTGCAGTGTCTCACTCTATCTTCAGCAGAGTCGCAACACTGCACTGTATTTTGCATTCCCCTCCCCCTTTTGAATACAGTCGTACCTTGGTTGTCAAACAGAATCTGTTCCAGAAGTCCGTTTGACTTCCAAAAATGTTTGACAACCAAGGCACGGCTTCCGATTGGCTGCAGGAGCTTCCTGCACTCGATCGTGAACCGCGGAAGCCGCATCGGACGTTCGGCTTCCGAAAAACATTCGCAAACCAGAACACTGAATTCCGGGTTTGCGGCGTTTGGGAGCCAAAATGGACGAGTACCAAGGCGTTCAACAACCAAGGTACGACTGTATTGGTGTGAGGGGAAGGGGTGAGCTGGTAATCAAACTTGTAGCACAGAACTGTGCCCTGAACAATTCTGGTACCTCTGTGTAAAGCTAGTTTAAACCTGAGTCATCGCATTATAAACGGAATGCTGAACAGACCAATAATTATTAAACCACAGGCCTCACTTTGCCTGGCCAATACTAGCACGATTTACTGCTAATAACAACAATAAAACAAACAAACCACAAATACTCCCTCGGGCACACAACACACACCAGTTCTCCTCCTGATGGAGGCTTTTGGCCCTTCCACCTGCCCAAAGACTGGAGCAACAGTCACCAGGTAATCACTGTCAGGCTGCAGTCCAGTCAACAAGAAGGAGTTTTTGCTGGGATCCACATCAGCTCTCTGCACATCCTGACCTGAGAAAGCACAGAACAAACAAACAAAAGTTGACAGCAGAGTATTTAATGCATGTGGAAATGTTCACTGCGTGCGGAGATGAACCTTAGAGTGGTCTGCATTCAAATGGCCTGCACTTGGCTTAACTGGGAGGAGGGAGAAGACTATCTACTAAGTTAATCTTCACAGGGACGTAGAAAACTCTAAGAAAACAGAAATGAGAGGATGGTCCCTAGCAGAGAGGATGCCATCCGCAGTCTCCCTGAAAGTGACCAATGTCCCACCTAAACAAATACAGCTGTCTTCATGGACACACATCAATACTGAGTATCGACAATAACAAGCAAAAAAGTTCCCCTGGAACAAACTGATTATTTTACAATATATATCATGTCTGGATCCTGTCCATTTCACAAAGGGTTAAGTGTGGTGGCAGATAAAAAAGAAGAAACTTAAAATATTTTACACAGAACTACAAAGGACTAACCCACTTGCTAAACGAACTCAGAGGATCAACATCGGAAATGTTTTATTGGGACTACTGGGACTAATTAAGAAATGCAGTACAATATTAGATCATCACTCCCCGAACTTCAGAGCATGGGAAGATGTATAATTTGGCATAAAATCTGGCTTTTTTATTATATTAATTTGGAATGCTTTAATGTGTTTTTAATTGGATTGTTAAAATGGAAAACTTTATATATATATATATATATATATG
Organism: Podarcis vaucheri; assembly: GCF_965113315.1. Lineage (NCBI taxonomy): Eukaryota > Metazoa > Chordata > Lepidosauria > Squamata > Lacertidae > Podarcis > Podarcis vaucheri. Next base: position 89,296,342 of record NC_138760.1, on the reverse strand, counting down.
TGTGTGTGTGTGTGTGTGTGGTAGCCTAGGTGAGGAGTGGAGCAGAGCTCTGGACTCCGTCCTCTCTGGTCCAAGTGCAACACTCTCCATCAACTATATCACAAGGGCTCCCAGCAATGCATGGAATGGCTACAGTCAATAGGTGGAATGAGTTAACAAGAGAACTGGAACCCAACAGTGACGCAACAGATCCTGCGAATTGGTTCTGGGTTATCCACTTTACTAAGTGTGACCACATATGCAGATGTGGTACCATATTTCATGATAAAGTTTCAGATAAAAACAGCATTTGAATGCTGCTTTAAATGGAAGATAATTATATAATGATGAAGCTATGAATTATGTAATTCATTATATAATATAGCCATGATGTAATTAAGGTATTAATTATATAATTTATTAGAAGGGATGTGATGCAATACTTTTGATAACTGACATTCTTTTTTAAAAACAGAGATTTTGACAGCTTGCTGGAACAGTTAATACAGCTAGCTATCATTTTCAAGTTCTACAGCTGTGGAGAATGAGACTCTTCATTTCAGGGTTGTGGGTGAAAGATACTCACATTGCAGGGGGTTGAACTAAATGACCATTGTGGCCTTTTCCAGTTCTACAATTCTATGATTCCACGATCCAGAGTAATTTCTGGTTCCTCATGGGATTTTCTTAACACCCATGAAAGTTTACCCATTAAAAGAGTTGAGGAGAACGGCTTCCAATAAAGGCAAGATCAGCTGCTAATAAGCTAAAAAACAACAACAGACTAAAACACATGTGAAACACAACTTTGTTAACGTTTATCCGACTGTTTGTTTTAATTTAAATTGTATGTAATTGTTGCATCCTATATGCTCTTTCGTAAACAAAGATATATATCAATGCAACCATGTTAAACAGTTTAAAGATGAACATGAATAAAACTATGTTACAAAAACACACACACCACGTCAGCATTTTATATGTCTGAATAGGCTTGACTAAACAAAAATGTTTTTAATAGGCACCAAAAACAGTGCAGTGAAGGTGCATGCCTGATGTCAATAGACTGGGAATTCCAAAGTATAGGTGCTGCCACACTGCGCAAGCAAAGTCCCACATAGTCTTATTATGAAAGTTCACTCTATCACATATCTAGAATAAATTTTATAGTCATGTATCCTACATTGAGTGGGTCTTCATATACAGTTTAAGCTCGCAACTTAAACGGGGGTCATGTTCCGGGGAATGTGCCTTAAGCCAAAATTGCATATAGTCAAAACACACTAGGTGCAATGGTTGGTGAGAATGTTAAAGTCTTTCTTTCCCCTGGATGTCTACCCACTTTAAATTTTTTATTTATTTTTTGCCATGCACATAAAGCTGAATGTGCACAAGTTGAATGAGCTTAAGTTGTGGGCTTAATGTTTATGTTTAGTATCATATTGGTTTTTGATAAATGATAGACATACTTTTTACACAGACAGTGGTGCTTCTTTTTGTGTGTGTGTAAGGAGTTGTCTGGACCAGTCACTTGCTTCTTTTTTAGCCAGCCATCTGATCAGGCCCTAGGCCAAGCTGCTTTTGAAGTCTTGTTCTGAACAGCTAAGATCAACACATTTGCTACCCAAAACACCACCTCCCGCACTTTCCATATTCATCCGCAAAAACCTTCAAATATACCTATTGAATTAAATACCGTATTTTTTGCCCTATAGGACGCACTTTTCCCCCTCCAAAAATGAAGGGGAAATCTGGGTGCGTCCTATGGGGCGAATGCAGGCTTTCGCTGAAGCTTGGAGAGCAAGGGGGGCTGTGCGCACCGACCCCTCTTGCTCTCCAGGCTTCAGGAAGACATCCGCAGCCTAGGCAGCCCTGTGGGAGGTTCCGCAGGGCTGTCTAGGCTGTGAATAGCAGCCTGCTTCCCGGAGCGCCGGGCGCGCTGAAAGCAGAGCGCCCCTCGCACCGGGCAGACATCCGCAGCGTGGGGAGCCCTGCAGGAGTTCCCTGCAGGGCTCCCCACGCTGTGGATAGCAGCCTGCCGCCCAGCGCGAGGGGCGCCCTGAAGCAGAGCGCCCCTCGCGCCGGGCAGACATCCACAGCGTGGGGAGCCCTGCAGGAGTTCCCCGCAGGGCTCCCCACGCTGCGGATAGCAGCCTGCCGCCCGGCGCGCGAGGCACAGAGCGCCCCACACGCCGGGCAGACATCGGCCAGCCCCACAAGCTTGGGGGACAGCAGGGAGGGGCAGCGCTGCCATCCCGCTGTTCCTCAACCTGTTTCGGCTTCCCCGACCTGGTTTTGGGGGGGAAATAAAGGGAAAATTTTTTCCCTTTATTTCCCCCCAAAAAAACTAGGTGCGTCCTATGGGACGGAAAATACGGTAATTGCATCCCTCTTTTCTGGCAGCTGAAACACCATCATCTCACAAATAGTGCTATTTGCAAAGTGAAAACACCCCTGTATTTTCATAAGGCATCATTACAGTGGATTAGGTCCCACTGGACATGTAAAAAAGTGTATTTTCATAGCATTCTGGGACGGTCAATTCATCTGTGGAGTCACAGTGACAGATCTGACTGATCATGCTGTGCTCTAGCATCCTGATATTGGAGCACAGGAAGAAAATGGATCAGCTGAACAGACATACCTGAGAGGAGGCCCCAGGTAACACGGTATCCCGTTGCTCCACTCACGCCCCGCCAGGTCACCAGCATGCCCTGGGAGGAGATGTTCAGGGCAGACAGTTGTTGCACTCCTGACAAACCCACTGAGGATAGAGAAGGGGTAAAAAAAAATACCAACACTGAAAAATGTGAAGACATGCCATGTCCATTAAAGGTAAAGGACCCCTGACAGTTAAGTCCAATCACAGACGACTCTGGGGTTGCGGCGCTCATCTCGCTTTACAGGCCGAGGGAGCCAGTGTTTGTCCACAGACAGTTTTTCTGGGTCATGCGGCCAGCATGACTAAGCCGCTTCTGGCGCAACGGAACACCGAAACCAGAGCAGTGCATGTAAATGCCGTTTACCTTCCTGCTGGAGCAGTACCTATTTATCTACTTGCACTTTTTGGCATGCTTTCGAACAGCTAGGTTGGCAGAAGCTGGGACCGAGCAACAGGAGCTCACCCCGTTGCAGGGATTTGAACCGCCAACCTTCTGATTGGCAAGCCTGAGAGGCTCAGTGGTTTAGACTACAGCACTACCCTTGTCCCATTACCATGTCCATTAGATGTGCCATTTACCAGTAACCCTACAGTCTAGATGCTGGTGCACCACAACCTCACAGAATTAATTCTTAATTAACTGCAGCACAAACTGAATGAAGGGAATGGTTCCCAGTATTTACAACTGCATTTTAAACATGGTGCATGAATTCTGATGTTTTAAGCATGCACCAAATAATATCTAAAATGGGATGCCTCCTCTGAACTAAAACATCGGCTTAAAACCCTCAGCTAAAGATAAATAGGCAGTCGATTGAAAAGTGCTACAGCACTGCCAGCCTACATCTCTCAAAATCTACAAACGCATGTAAAACATGGGAGAGACTGCAATTCCTTAGGAACTCATTGGGGCTAGGTTTAGGGACAAGCAAGTTTGGCGATTGTCTGGGGCAACTCGGGGTTGCCTGTCCATGCACTGGCCACTAAACTGTTTAAATAAATAACACAAGCAATTCATATAGCACAAATAAGTATGGGTTTACAGATCCCAACATGCAGATTTATCATCTTAGGAAACAAGGATGAATCATGGCTGTGGGTCATGCATCCAAAGTCGTGAAATGGGCAACAGATGCAATAAAAATTAAAGTGTTTCATAAATACAATAAGAATATTAACGTATTAAAAACACAGCGATTGTCAGAATCACTGGCTGAGGAAATTATTTCTACCTTCAGGGGGGAAATGTAAAAATCAAAGCATGAATACAATCTTCGTTTGCCATCTCTCTCTTCCCAGTTCTCCAAGTCTGGTGGTCTTAACTGAGATGGGACTTACACGTTCGGCCATTGATCACGGCAGGTGCCACTGTCTGACGGGGGTAGATCGGGTAGAGTGTGATCATATAGTCAGTGTTGGGGCGAAGGTTGCTGAGCAAGGCTGAAGTAGCACTGGGCCCAAGACTGATCTCCTCAGGCTGAGTTTCACCTTTGATTGGAAACGAACAAGGAGTACTTCAGGGACACAAATAACAGAAGTATGAAGGCACACAGCATTACCAGAGATCCCACACATAAATGACATCATTGGTTATGTGAGCTGCTTCTTATTTCAAAACACTTCTGGCAAGCAAGTCCTCACTGGTTCTTTTATTTTTGAAATTTTAAGCTAATGGCCCGCATGTAGTCAAGAACATGACCAAGTCTAATGACTGAAAGCTGAGGAGATTCACAGCTCTAAGTCAAAGCACCCACGCTGACCTGAGGGGCACATACATATTGAAGCCACCGCAGGGTGCAAGCACTTCTTCTTTCAGAATATTCCTCCATCTTCAATAGATAATAGAATATGCATCACAGTTTCATGATGCAACCCCAACTTTTAATTTGGTGGCCATGTCAGCTTCTATGTGATATTATGGAGGTTAAGGCTATACATGGTTATGTTTCACCTCTGCATACCCTGAGGGCTGGACTAGATGGGTTCCTGGTCTGATCCAGGAAGGCTCCTCCTATGCTCTTATGATCTTCCTTCCATTTCCTGGAGGAATCTATAGTCTATTTGAGAATCCAATCAATCCACATGTGGACAACCAAGGAGACACACTGGAGGGCTGTGCAGGTTCAGAGAGGGTCTTTGCCTATGGTAAATACGCCCTAGTCTTACAGGTTCATGGTGGAGGGGCAAACTGCCCCCTCCAAGTCTCACCTAGGCAGCACTTCCTGAGCAATAGATGGTATGCACGCGAGAGAGAAAATGTCTGTGTGCATGGCTGATGGCAGCAGGTATAGGTGGTCCATCTAGTTAGGGTCCATCCCTGCCCCACCATGAATTCTTGTATGTCCCCACTTGTTTATGTAGGCACCTCTCAAATTAGCAGCAGATACACACATTTCTGAGTTTCTGGGTCACTGCAGCCAACTGCAGGAGTCTAAACCACTGGGCAGGGACCTGAGCATGGGGGCTGAAAATGGGTGCCAGGGGTGACCTCTCCAACAATGATAGACAAAGGACTTGTGGGGGGGAGGACATGGGTAGACATGGTTTGGTTCCACTGTGGCTGACACTGCAGCCATTTGGCTCCTGCATGCAGAGCCAAACAGCGGTGGCTGCTTCTGCTGAGCTCAGCAGCATGTTGGTGCCCACAGGGCCAGCATTCTCTGCATTGCCATGGCAACAGGTGTGGCCACCCAGTGGGTGAGGCTCTGGGAGATCTGCCAGGGCTCTGAGCACTGGGATGGCTGCAGGCTGGGGAGGGGCAGCTCCAGGTGCAGCTTCCAACAAGCACAAAACACAGGAAATGGTAGAGGGAATCTTCCAAACAGCCTCCACTCCCCCAAGCCTGGACTCTCTCTCGCAGCACAACCTAAACTGTGGCAACAACGCGCATGTATTGCGACACTCAGGCACATGAGGAGATGCTCAGGCAGCACGTTCACAGCTGCACAGAGGGACTCCACGCACTGGCACAAGCTGTTCCTCCACCCCACGCTGTCTCAAGGCTTTGTTTTCAAACTGTGCTATTACACAGAGCGTAAGCCTCGTCAACAAGAGCTCCTGCCACAAGAGCGGGGCTGAGCTGTGCTTCTGAAAATTCCAGCGTGGCTGAGCTTCTCTCTTCTGATCAACAGCCTGGCTTCCACCAAAGAGCACTGCTTGCCCTCCTGCTGCAGCTGGAGCCTTGAAAGGCAAGGGAAACATGACAACAGCATCCACCCAACAACCACAATGGCTATGTTCTATCTCCACTGTCAGAGGCAAGATGTCTTTGAATTCTAGTTTCTGGGAATCACAGGTGGGCAGAGCGCTATTGCACTCGGGTCCTGCTTGCAAGCTTTCTGCAGCCATCTGGTTGGCCATTGTGAGAACAGGATACTGCACTAGGTGGGCCATGGGCCTGATCCAGCAGGCTCCTCTTACATTCTTATCCCAGATATAAAACCAGGAGGCATTCTAAAGATTTTCCAGAGTTGCTTCTCAGTATCCTCTTAGGACCAAATTAGCTTATAACCTATGACCGCTGCCCAGAGCCCGTGTTGCCTCCTGGTACTTCTTGGCAACAATTCAGGCACAACATCATCACCCTCAGCATTTACTCTGCTTAGCTGGCAGCTGCTTAAGGGGTGGGTGGGAAATGCTGTGTCCAATGATGGTTTACAATGCAGGTGAAAGCAGCAGCCTTTAAAGCTCTTGAAAGAGTTCGGCCAGTCTTACAGCTGTTCTGCAGTGCTTCCACCTAACAACAGGACTGATTGGTATTTCTGATCTGTAAGTGCCAACCCTGCCATGATCTTCACTCACCTCTGCCCAGATACGTGAGCCTATAGCCCTGCAGGGTACCCAGACCAGGGGCCCATGACAGCCTAAGGAAGGTGGGTCCTGCATCCAACACTTGGAAATTTGTCACTCCAGACACAGCCTCTGTAAGAGAAGGAAGATATGTCTGTGTGCCCTTCATGTGGGAATGAGACACACAGTGGGTGCAAGATGAAAAGAAGGCAGCTGCCCCAGTTACCAGCGGGTGCCAAGAGGAGAAAAACAATAGGAGTTTGCTAAGCCAAGAGTAAGAGTGAGCAACTGAGTAACACCAAAGGCCAACATGCAACTGTTGTCATAAGCTAATTTAGGTGAGTCCTGCTCCCTGCATTTCAGATTGTCTCAATCTGTACTGCTATATCCACCACAACCTAGAGTTAAGAGCTGTGTGGGATGCACAAATGAGAATATGACATATTCTATCAATAGCCTCCCTATTGCTACCATCAGTTACAAAATCCAAGATGGCAGCACTAATATATAATATACAGTGGGACCTTGGTTTAAGAACAGCTTAGCTTATGAATAACTTGGATTAAAAACGCTGCAAACCCGGAAGTAGGTGTTTTGGTTTGTGAACTTTGCCTTGGAAGCAGAACATGGTTGGCTTCCTGTTGAGTGTGTTCCACTTGTAAATTGAGTCCCCCACTGCTATGGGAAAGTACGCCTTGGTTTAAGAATGCAATTCCAGGACGGATTAAGTTCATAAAACAAGGTACCACTGTGTGTGTGTGCGTGTGTGTGTGTGTGTGTATACACACATATATACATATACATATATATATATACACACACACACACATATATATATATATATATATATATATATATATATATGCAGGTTTTGGTGTCTTCGGGTGTCTTCCCGTGTAAGAGTCGGGGTGTCTGGGCGACGTTTCGACGAGGTCTCACTCGTCATCTTCAGGCTGGTGCTTTCGGCTTCTTGTTACTGGAACATGAAGATGACGAGTGAGACCTCGTCGAAACGTCGCCCAGACACCCCGACTCTTACACGGGAAGACACCCGAAGACACCAAAACCTGCATTCCTGTACCCGTGAAAATCTACGAAAGCATATATATATATATATATATACACATGTATATATAAAACAATATTCAGTAATGGGCTCTGAACACAGTTAAGTCAATAAAAACAAATGATAGAATCACAAAACTATAGAGTTGGAAGGGACCACAAGGGTCATCTAGCCCAACCCCCTGCAGTACAGGAATATGTACTTTATAATCAGTCCTTCCTTCCCAAAGCGAGTCCTAACAGCAATAAAACTACTGTGCATAAAAACCATTTAAGACACCACTGGTAATGGCACAGTTGGTACCTGCAGTGTAAATATAACACAACAGTGGCAACTTGATTTTAATAGCAGCAGTTAAAAGAACAACTCATGAGCATCACAAAAGCAGTGCAAAACCAGATTCAACTAGTATTTAAGGAGGCCCAGGGAAATAAAAAGGTCTTTGCCAAAGGGACATGTAAGTAGGAGTTAGGTCAGCCTATCTGGGGAGAATATTCCAAGCAAGGGGTGCCACAGCCAAAAAGACACAGCCATCAGTTGCCAAGTACCTAACTTCAGAAGGTGCGGGCACCCATAGAAAGGTCTCCAATGATGAACTCAGCGTACATGCAAGGTGCATGTGAGCTCTAAAATGGAGGGAAGCAGCAGGTGGATCTGGAGCCTGACACCAAAGACCCAAGGTTTCTGTATTAATGGTGATGCCAAGATCAAAAGTAATGTCAGCCTCAATAACTGTGGGTTGCATACACATATAGTCCAACTCAGAGTAGGCTCATTAAAATAAATGGACACTTAATGGGTTTCCTCTGAGTGAAATTTAGTTGGATACAACTCCTTACATTTTTCCTCCCTGAGCCTCCTCAAAAATAGGCTACAACTGCACAGACTAAGCACCATTCATTGAACCTCCTACTGCTGCAATTGTCCCAAATGCGGCCACCTCACACACTAACTCACACACCAACTACCATGTTCCCACACAGAAAGCAATCCTCACACAGGAAAATGCACAAAGCCCACATGCATACAAGGAAACCCAAACAAATCACACTCTTGTGAAGAGTCACCACAAAGAGGCATACACAGAACGTCTCCAAGAAGTTGTGGAAATATGGGATTATCAGAGGCAGAAGTCGTTACTCACGAGTACGTCCTTTGCCAGACACGGATTCTCCAATGCTGTTGGCATACTGAGCAATAACAGTCACCAGGTAATCTGTGCCTCCCCTCAAACCACGTAGCACGGTACTCGTCTCACCAGGTCCCAAACTAACCTGTCCAACAGCAGGAATGAATGGAAAAAATAGCTTCAGATAGTATGACGAATGCATCAGTCCCTAGTCATGTGTGACAAAAACACTTGTATCCATTTTAACTGCGTGCACATGAAGGAGGAAGCCATGACTACCAGTGGCCTCCTATAACATAGTGAACTGTGTGGGGGACTTCTTACACTAAATGAGCACCTGGACAGTAAAGCCTGGGGGAAGCAGCCAAAGGGCCACAACAGAAGACAGGTAGAGGGAGAACCTTGAGTTTCAACTGGAGCAACGGTACTGAGGGAGGAGTGTCTAACCCAGCCTTTGCCAACCTGGTGCCCTTTCAGACCCAAACTCCCACTGGCTAGCCCCTAACAGGAGTTGGCCCCAAACATCTGGAAGGCACCAAGCCCAGGTTAACCCATTTCTCTTCGCTGGTTTCCTTATCTCTATCCAATCACACAAACTCCCCAAAGTTGTGGGGGGAAACACAGGCAAGATCCATGGACCTCTCTATTTTCTCTCTCTGTGGAGTTAACTGCAGCTTGTAAGGGAGGGCATATAAACTGGGTAAATAGTGCAAAAGTAAAATGTAAATGCACACACAGCTCTGGTCAAGTTTATTCCTGGGTGCTTAAAAAAGTAAAATTTCCACAAATTCTGAAGCCATTTCATTTCCGCCCCCCAGGGGAGATGGCAATATGTAGGGATGGTTGGACTAAAATATCTGCAACATTTACTTCCTTATCAACCCTAAGTTTAAACCTCCGGAGGGCAGGGGTAACAACAAAAAATGCATCATTTATGTTTTAAGCTACAATCCAAGCCTTCCTTACACTGGGCTTGGACTGAGCAGAGATGTTGTTCGGCTCGCTTCTGCCAGCTGAGCTGGCCTCTTTCTAGTTGCTGCCGGTGGACTGACAGACACAAGTGTCACTCTGTCAGCGCAGATTTCCCCGCTTCTGCCTGCCAAACATGCAGCCAGGCGGAAAAACTTGCTGGCAGTATCCACAAAGCGCTAAAACAGGGTGTTCCAAGAGAAGGGCTGAGCTGGTCTGGGATCTCCCAAGCTGCTCTCACAGGGTTGGAGTTGGTCCCATTCCCTGCATCCACTCCAGGCTTTCCCCGCCCCTTCCCCGCCATGAGTGGCCAGGCTGTGGATGTGGTGCTGGTTTCCACCACTCCACAGGGTCCCCATCAGTGGGGAGTTAGGAGTCGCCTGCCTTTTGTGACTTACAGCTAGGTAAAGACACCTAGGACTGCGCTGAAATGGGAAGCCTCACCTCCTGCCTCTCAGCTGTTATTTGCTGCCCCAAGCCTGTGAGAGGCACATACTGGACTTTGTAGCCTATTACAGGACCACCAGCTGCTGTCCAGCGGATCCTCAGCATATCTGTTCCCTGCTCCAGGAAGACCAAATTCGAGGGGCCACCATATGTCTCTGTACCTTAAAGTGGAGGGGAGGAAACAGAGAGAATAAATCAAGATCCTTGCTGGCACATGCAGCTCACCACAGGCCCAGAAGGTAAGGTGAGCAAAGGCCAAGAATTTCAGAAAAGCAGTTCCTTCCCCCCCCCAACCCACACAAACAAAAAAGCTGGAAGGATTTGTAGAATGATGAGCAACTTATGTTGACACCAGCAAGCACTGGAGGGTAAGAAGATTGAATGCTACCCACCCGCAGGGTGAGGTTAAACCAACACTGAGCTTAGGTCAGGGTTCCTGGTGGAGTATCACATTGATTAGATCAGGAGCTTCCTCCAGGATTTGCTGATGCATTTCCATGGAAACAGGGCAGGCTGGGAATTAACCCCTTGCAACCCTTGCCAGAGAGAGAGAGAGAGAATCAGGACCGAAGCAGCACTTCAAAGCTGAGCGGCACCTGCACCCCACCCCGAACCTTTTACCTGCTGGCTGTAGGATGCCCCCGGTGCTGGTGCACACCCTCCGCGACACCAGCGGCAAGAGAGTTGAGAGGATTTTAAAGTCAGTGACAAAGAAGAAATAATCCTCCGTGGGGGTGGAAGCCACTTTGGTCAGCTCGCTGCTGTCCGCGTTCTTGATGCCTGAGTAGGAAACAGAGGACTTTGGTAACAATCATCTTCAACCGCCTTCAGACCTACATTTCCCCCTTCTTTGGGGTTTCCTAACCTTCTGTCTTTTCCATGCACTGGAGTGTGGGGTCCTCTCTGTGCATAGTCCTGGATACATAATGGCCCTTGATAACAGGCTAAGGCAAGAACATAGGAAATCTGACCATCGGTCACTCTAGCTTAGTATTGTTTACGGTGAAGGGCAGATGACTATTGCCTACAATGAGCAGGCAGCTGCTCTCTAGTCTCAGACAGAGGAGATTTTCATTCCTCAATTCCTTACATTCCAGGAGTTGAAACTTGGACCTTCTGCATCCAAAGCAGATGTTCTACCACCAAGCTACAGCCCTCCCCTTGCCACCATGTGAGCACTTTAAGTAGAGGGCTGCTGTAAGCGACAGGTACAGACAGTGCCTGCAACCCACACAAGGACTGTGCCAATTTCTCTCCTAATTGTAACAGACCCAAACAGGCTAGCATTGTACCCTCATGCGATGCTGCAGCCAACACTGCAACACAAGATATTTTTTTCATGGCTTGTTGAAGAAGGGACAATTGCACGTGTTCAACATTCAAAATCATATGTGATTCACCACTGTTGAGATATAACATTTGGGGGGGGTGTCTATATCTTCTTATTAGGGTTTTTTTTGAAAATGTTAAAAGCATAAAATGAGCCCTGATGGATCAGACCAATGGCCCATCTAATCCAACATCCTGCTCTCACTATAGCCAACCACTTCCACATGTTCACCCCAGGTACATGTGCCATCGGTGAGAGGGAAGATTGCCAGGGATAACAAAACTAGGAGGCTCATCACCTGCTTGCAAAGTCCTTGTTCCCTGCCTAGGCCTCCTCATGTGGCAAGTAGGAACTGGTATAGATGTTACCAGCATCACCCACCGAGCTCTGCTTTTTCATACAGAGAACCAGCGGCAGGGTGAGGGAGCAGATGGTAGGAGCCAGAGATTACGGGAAGATGCGACTGTATGGGGGATGGAGGAAGGGAGAAGTTCTCACAAATGTTGTCCTTCCTGGGTCCCAATCTCTCACGGGACCAGAATGCAGTAGACACTCACCCACAGCAAAGACTTTAATGCCTTGATCCTTCAGCTTTGCAGCTGCCCCCTCAACTTCATCCTGAGACTTTCCATCTGTGATGAGGATGCAGATCTGATGCAGAGAAGGGAAAGTTATAAGCCATGAAGGTACCCTCAACAAAGAGTTGTAGCAAAGTGCCTCTTTCTGAATTTACATTGGTGCAAACTTTTTGGATCCTTCATCTAAGCCGGGTAGCTCAGAAGCAGGGGGAATGGTGAGGGGTTGCTGCATGCGACCTATTTTAAAGGAATGTGCATCATCACAGCCTGGGGGTAGCCCCCCCCTTCTGTCTCTCTGAACCTTCCCAAAGACAGTGATAGCTAATTATTCAGCTTCATGACATGCATGCTCCAACACTGCCAGAACCCAAAAGAGAGGCCACCAGGAGGCTAAGAAGTCCCATCAGCATATTACCCTGCTGCTTTGGCTACTGACTTCCCACCCTTCCAGCCACCCTTCTCTCTGATCTAGCAGAAGACACTCTCTCACGGTACCTTTGGAACATTAGGCCGGATCTGACTGGCTCCAAAGAAGTTATCTGCCACATGGCGAAAGCCTGCCCCTGTCCGCGTGTTCCCAGACTTGTAGGCCATCTCTCGGACAGCCTTCATCACCGCTGTCCCATTGCGGTATGTGGAGAATGTGAACTCGGTCCTGGGATCAAAATGAAAGGAAAGGTCAGGGGAGGAGGCAGGAGGCAGGAGCAGAAGTCACAGGACCTGCCAGCCCATCTCTTGAGTGGAGTCCACCGAATGAGCCACCATTTCTTTATGGGCAGCCTTGTGCATCACCGAAAAGTTTTTCAGAAATTCCCAGTGGTGCTCTTAAGGAGTTTCTCCAGGTGTAAGTGGAGTGGTTGGCTCTTCAGAAAAGGAAAATGAGACCATGCTGTGAATCCAGGTTTCTTTTATATTTGAAAAAAGAGCTAAAGTCTCAAGTTGAAAGTAAAAAATAAAATAAAATACACCCTAGCCATTTTTATAGCCAGCTTAAGCTATTACTATTATCATCATTAGTTACTGAATTTGTATAACGCTCTTCATCCAAAAACCACAAGGCAGTTCACAACATAAACATGCAAAATGAAAACACAAAATGCATAATAAAACAAAGGCGAAACAAACTAATACCCCTCCTCCCACAGACACATTTAAAAGGCCATATAACGTTAATCAGCCAAATGCCTAACTGAAAAGAAGCTCTCTACAGATCTACATTATGGCAATGGAAAGCTCTAGAACACTTCCCCCAATATGGTGGACTCAAGATGTTGTTGGTCTGAAACTCCCATCATCCTCAACAATTGGCCATTGGCTGGCTAGGTCTGAGGGGAGCTGGAGTTCAACAACATCCAACAGGTTGGAGGAAGGCTATTCTATAGAGCCTATAAGACAGGGGTGCCAGATTCAGATGTTGATGGACTCCAACTTCCATCATCCCAGACTATTGGGACATATAGATTAGGGCTGATAGGAGTCCAACTACAAAGACCTGAAGGGTCACAAGTTAGCCACCTGCACTATGAGAAAGGCCCTGCTGGATCAGGCTGAGGGCCAGTCTAGTCCAGCTCACACGCTCATCCATCAGGCACCTCTGGAAAGCCTATGGGCAGGGCATGAAGGCAAGGATCCTCCCTTGCTGCTTTTCCTCCACAGCTCCTGGTATTCAGCAATACACTGCCTCTGATCAGAGAGGTCCCATATGTCAGCCGCAACCATTGGATAGACCCATCTACCATGAATTTGCAGCTCCTGCAAATACTGCTGGAGGACAGAGAGGCTGGGACTCACCTGGGTTCGTCACTGTACTGCACAGCTCCAAAGCGCACCCCTCTCTCACCCACCACATTGACAAAAGGGGCAACCAGCCCCTCCATGAAGTTCCGGACCATTTGGAAGTTGGCTCTTCCAATGCTAGAGGATCCGTCCACCAGGAACACAATGTCGGCCGTGTAGACGTTGGAGCAGACCACTGTAAAACAGCAACCCATGGCTCAGATGGTTCGTTATCGCATGAAATACAGAAACATAATAGGCATTCCATTTGGGGGTCAGAGGCTGGGTATGGCCAGCCTTGCACCCTGCTTCTATACAGGCCAAAAGCCCGTACCAGAAGCCTTTTACAGAAAGGGCTGTGTATTCTCAGGTTAGCGTTGCATTCACTGCTGCCATTCACAGCCACTCACAAAGCAGACAGAAACGTATCTGCACACCAATCAGGTGTCCTTTACACTGGGAGTTACTTCAGTGCCTCATACACACCACATTCCTTTAGAGTTAAGTCATCAGAAAGAGACAGCTTGGGGCTCCAGCTCCCACAGGGGCAGACAGAACCATTCCTATTCCAAGAGGGTGACTGACTCTTTCCCTCTTTGTGCATCAAGTCCATAACTGGCCCTCTCAATTCCCAAGTCTCCATCCTATGGAAGGATTGGAGGGGAAAGAGGAGACAGCACGTCCTGGCTTAATAACTGGCACAGCTGAAGTGGGGAAAGAAATGCTATCTAGAATCACGATTTTTGATTTAGGAGGTGAATAGAGAAGGAGTGTCTTTTTCTGTAACAAAGGGACCATGGTAAATTCCTTTGCTTCATCCCAGACACACAGTCAGGGAGTGGAGCCCAACATTTTTGAAGATGGTTTTTTTTTAATTGATTTTTTTCCTCCTGCTGCCAGGTGCTATGGGAAAGTGCAAGCCTACCTGCAAACACTTGCAGAGAAGCCAGTTCTTGACACCTCAGTGGAGCTATAAGATACACAATATGCTCCTCAAGGGGAAAATCAGTTTCTAAAACTATGAACTCCTTCTCCTTGGATATCAAGAGGAAGTGAGTGTATTGGTACCAATGGGACACTGAATGGAACATGAATGAGAACAGAGAAACTTTAGATAGGTAGCCAAGAACATTTGCATGCTTATCTTTGATCTGGAAGCTCTCAGGCAAGAGAGAAGGATGAGAAAGGGTGGAAGAGGAAAGGTCACTAAGTGCAATGGACCTTTCTCGGCAAAATAAACACTCCAACATGAAACAAAACCTTTGGCAAACTACCTCGAAGCAAAGCCAGAGCAATTATCAGTGTTAAGTTGTGGTTAGGGTAGGTGGAACCATCAAACCGCTTGTCATGCTTGTAGCGTGGGTGGGAAACCTCTGAACCAGAGATTTTGATGTTTAAAATGGGAGTGAAGGGAGACTTGCAAAGTCACGCATTTGACAGGTGGGTAGCTCTAGGTAGTGCAAGCAGCGTGCCCCCTGCATGACAGGTTCATGACATGAACATATCTTTCTGTTACACATGAGCTGGCAACTATGGTTGAATGCTTCTAAAGGAGTGAGGGCCAGAAGCCAGCATTAAACCATGGTTTAAAGTTGCCTAACAAATCCCAGCTTATTTCAAAGCCAGGATGTTAAATGCCTGGAGACTGTAAGTAGGACAGGAAGGGGTCGGGAGAGATGGGTGAGAAGGAGCGCCTGTGCACCCAACTTCCTGCCAGCAGCCTCACTGCTGCTTACACCAGGTATCCTGGCTTATCCTAGCTAAAGTCCATGAACTCAGGTGCTGATTCTTTCCAAAAGTTTTAATGCTCAAATCAGTATGATACATATGCAAATGATACATAGGCAGAGGGACAGCAGGCAATACACAGCTCTCCTCAAGGCATGAATAAATGAAGGCACAGCAGGCAGTACAGTTACGAACGCAAAAGAGTTGCTTCCACAACACCATGTCCCTTGCATTTCCATGATAAAGGAATGGGGAAGGCACAACTTAGCATGGCAAGCAGTTCTATTCTGTTCGCAGCTTCTCTGGTGTCTAAGGGACCTAGTGCATTGCAGGTAGCCATCTTTGTCATCTTCCAACGGTTGCAATGCAGAGATAATGCTTCACCAGGGAAAAAGAAATCAGAAAACAGGGACTGTCTCTGGTAAACAGAGAGAGTCAGAGCTATGCATATGCCACCTCTATCTTCATTCCAGCAGGGCAATGCAGCCAAACCGAGTTCACCCTTAGCATGAGCCTCCGAGTGGTGCTGGAAGCATCACCTCTCCTATTCCATTCCTTCACCCTTTCCCCCCTTTTTTGCTACCCTCTCCTCTCCCTTCACTCTCTCTTGCTGGAATGCAGACTAAGATCCTTTAAAGACTATTTACAGAAATATTGTAAAATTAATGAATGCGAGAAGGATGTTGGATAGAAACTAAGTGGTTTCCAGCTGTAATGCTTTAAGAGATAGGAAAAAAGGTTTACAAAAGGGTAAAAGCTTAATGGTAAGGATTTGCTGAACTAACAAACTGAAGTGGAATACAAAAAAGGGAGGTACGAGGAGGTCCGGGGAAATAAGTGTAAGGAAGATATGTTATGGAAAATCAATGTGTTTTTTAACTGTTTTTATTTTGTATGCTTCTTTTTATTTTTCATTTTTACTGTTATACTTTAAAAACTTTAATAAATATCTTTTTTTAAAAAATAAGATCCTTGGGACAGGACTCTGGCAGGTGTTGTATTCAAAGTAGTGCTAAGGAGAACGTTCCATCAGAACAAAAAATTCTCTTTGCACAACAGAACATTCTCCTACTTTTCCCTTTCCCAAGTGTATTCTGAGGGTTCCTCCAACCTTCTGCAACGGATTTGGGTATGGGGCAGGGTGCACAGGGTTGGAGGAGAGGGGGGGAACCATTGTGCTACTGCTAATCCTTGTGCTTATGCAACCATATAGTTGCATAGCACCCGTGTGAGTTTTTTTTAAAATGTTCTTAGCATGCACAGATGAAGACACAAAGCTGCCTTACATTGAGGTAGACCAGCCCTGGTCTTCTGACTGACAGTGGCCCTAAAGGTCTCTACTGGAGGATTCCCACCCCCCGGCCCAGGCCCTGCTCTTTCAGATGCTGAGCACGTACTCTGAGCTATGGAACCATTCCATAGTGTTACACATGTCACAATCCACCTACCTCTCTCCCTTTTCTGAGCCATAACTTGCGCTGAAGCAAAGAGCGTGGCATGGAGCGCAGTGAGGAACAGCATCTCCCCTCTCATTGTGGGAGTCTGTAAAAGAGAACAAGAGAAAAGATGATGGCTCAGGAGGCAAGAACGTAACATGAGCAGTTGCAAGTTGCTTCAAAATCACGGCAACACCTCACTTGACAGTCCTAGTTCTAGTCATCCACACTGGTATTGGCGACTGCAAGCATGATAAAGACATGACCAGTGCTCAGGGATGATGGGAGCTATAGTACAGCAACATCTAGAGCAGCAGTTCTCAACCTGTAGTTCCCCAGATGCTGTTGGACTACAACTCCCATCATCCCTGAGCTCTGGCCTTGCTAGCTGGGGGTGATGGGAGTTGTAGTTCAACATCTGGGGACCCTCAGGTTGAGAAAGGCTGACCTAGAGGAAGTATGTAGTACCTCAACAAGAGATGACCAAAGAACAGAATGAAAATCCTGGTAAGACATAAAGTGGTACCTTGGGTTACAGACGCTTCAGGTTACAGACTCAACTAACCCAGAAATAGTACCTCAGGTTAAGAACTTTGCTTCAGGATGAGAACAGAAATCGGGTGGCGGCGGCGCGACAGCAGCAAGAGGCCCCATTAGCTAAAGTGGTAACTCAGGTTAAGAGCAGTTTCAGGTTAAGAATGGACCTCCAGAATGAATTAGGTTCTTAACCTGAGGTACCACTGTATAAATAGGAAAGGGCTGACACTGGAGGTGTCAGTTGCACAGAGAATTATCATAGTGCTGCATTCAGCTCCTGCAGTACAATTGCAGCTTGGAAATCCCTAGAAGAGTTTGGATTTGATATCCCGCTTTATCACTACCCGAAGGAGTCTCAAAGCGGCTACCATTCTCCTTTCCCTTCCTCCCCAACAACAAACACTCTGTGAGGTGAGTGGGGCTGAGAGACTTCAGAAAAGTGTGACTAGCCCATGGTCACCCAGCAGCTGCATGTGGAGGAGCGGAGACGCGAACCCGGTTCCCCAGATTACGAGACTACCGCTCTTAACCACTACACCACACTGGCTCCCTACCACCCTACCTCCCGGAAGCCTGTCTCAGTTCCAAGACCATCAATTTCCTGGCCAGCCATGTGCTACTTTGCAGCAATCAAGTACTCCTGGAAGAGTCAGACAAGAGACCTCCTTGTACTTTGTTTTTGCATAGTTAATATTATTAATTGTAAGTGGGATGCCTATGGCAACCCAAGCTCTGCAGCTGAGCTATAACAGGCGTAAGACCAATGAATTAAGATGCCTATTGACATTCTTCAGTGTTGTGGATTATGCCCCATAAACCCTGTCTGCACTATAAATTGAAGTACAGTAGCATCATACCACTTTCAACAGTCATGGCTCCCCCCAAAGAATCCTGGGAAGTGTAGTTCATTAAGGGTGCTGAGAGTCATTAGGAGACTCCCCATTCCTGCCGCAGAGTTACAATTCCCAGGGTTCCATGGGAAAAGGGACTAACTGCAAAACCACTCCGGCAATTGTAGTCCTATGAGGGGAACAGGGAATCTCCTAAGAACTCTCAGCACTGTTAATGAACCACTCTTCCCAGGATTCGGGGGGGGGCTGTTTAAAGTGGCATAATGCTGCTTTAACTGTACTGTGCAGATCAGGCCACAGTCATCATCAGCCTTCAGGCCCAAGATCTGCAAACACACACCTACTATACTGGATTGGATCATTCAAAGAATGTTGCACAAAAGATATCAATCCTCTCTTTTTTTGCAACAGGGTCAATGCATCATAGCTGTTCAGCTGGTTTGGAGCACACTTTGAGAGGGCTTCCCTGTCAAAAAAGAAAGGTAAGCAGCAGAGTCGAATACTTCCCCCCCTTTGAACTACCCTAAGTCTCCTACGAGCCAAGCCAGAACCACGCCTGCTGCTGAGAGCTTTACTCAGTGCTGTGCCTACTATGTGGTTTTACAAGAGTGCAGAAAAATGTAACTTTGGCTGAATGTGCCAACAATCTTAGCTTTCCTTTTTAAAACTGCAAGTTCCCAGCCCTTTTGACTGTAAAGATGCTTTTGACTGTAAAGATGCTCAAGGGAATGTGGGAAACACTTACTGAAATATCAGAAGGTGACTGGACAAAAGTTGCAGTGCTCAGAGGTCAGGGCTTCCATCAAAACCATTTTTTTTTCGCAAGAGGGGAAAAAACAATAGAACAAATTAAGGAGAATAGGATAGATTATGAAAATGTTCATAATTCATACTAGTCACAGAATTCAGCTTTTTTTTAGCACAGAATTTGGTTGCTCAGAATTTAGATGGTCTAAAAAAATTTTTTAAAGCCCTGGTTTTACTGTTCTCATCCTACAGAAGCACCAGAAGGCTAAACTAGTGCCAACATGGGAGATTCAGGCTGCAATCCTGCACACATATTCCTGAAAGTAAATCTCCCTGAACTCAATAGAACTTACTTCTGCATAGGATTACACTGTCAGTCACAGAAGTCCCAATGCAATTTTCCTCTTCTAAAAAATAGCCATGCCCAAATTTGGATTGGAGCTCTGGCAGGAGGAGGAGAAGGAGAAGGAGAGAGATACAGGTACAGTTTGTGTGTCTGTATGTTTTCCCCCTCTGATGCTAACAGCAGCTTTAGGAAGGCAATACATTTGCATTGCATGGTTGGTGCAGGGGCAAAGAGTTAAAACTCCTTCGGAGGCTCCGGAACGACAACGGGGAGCGCGGTGCTGAGAATCGCTACCCAGCCCGCAGGGTGAAGCCGCGTCGCCATTAGTGGAGAGCGCCGATTCCCTTCCTGAATAATCTGGACAAAAAAGACCCGTGAGTAAGATTGAACCTCTATTCGTGTCAAAACTACTTGAAATTAGGCTGAAAACGGGAAAGGCGAAAATTAAGGAAGTCTGCCTTCCCCCGACTGCATGACAATTAAAGCAACGAAAGTTACTGAGCTGCATCCATATGGGATATTGTCTTTAACTGCTTGAATCCGACATTTGGACTTTGACTATCCCCTCTAGCTTGCAGGGCAGAGGGGAGGAATAAGTGATTTTATAAGCTGCATGACCAACTTAAAGGAAAGGGAACTCTCTGCAGCCTTCAACCTGGCACAAACTGCTATTAAAACAAAGGAACACTGAACTGACTTTAGACTCCTGTGAAAGTAACAAAGTGGAAGTCTCATTGCTTATTTGTTACAAAGTTTTGGGACTCTGTGGACACAATATATCAGGGAAGGCTGGGACTCTATCTATCGGGAAAGTGTTGCAATATACATATAGAAGCCTCCCGATAAATTTGCTTTTTAAATACTCTTTGCCTTTGTTTGCGGACATTTTGATTTGCTCCCTCTAGAGGGTAAATTAAAAGTTGCTACGCTTTGGGACAGTGGAATTTTCCTTTAGGAGAAGGCTCTCGTGGGAAACGACCTTGGGATATGAGTGGCCCAGCAGACGAGATAAGCACGAGAGCCAAGACAAGGCAATATCAACAACAGCTACAGCAACACAAGAAAAGAGGCTCGATCTCAGGCATAACCCCTACAGTGACAACAGGACAAGAAAAAGGTACAGCAGTCTCCATGGATGCAGTGTCGCAAGCCCTTCTTAAGATAAACCAGTCTCTGGAGAATCTAACAAAGCAGACGGCTGAAAATACCAAGAAATTGACAGAGAATTCACAGAAATTGACAGATTTAACAACAAGACTTGACCTGAATACAGAATCTATAAACAGGCTTACGCAAGAAAATTCTGCCACACGTCAAATTGCGGAGGAAGCCAGAACTATTGCTGGAGAGACCCAGGAAAAATTAGAACCGATTGCCAGGAAGGTCTATGACCACGACGCAACTCTGGCATTGTGGGAACTACAAAGAAAAGAAAGGAATTTGAAACTACGATCAATTCCAGAGGACGAAGGAGACAATCTTACGGACTTTTTAACGAAAGAGTTTGCTGATTCCTGGGAAGATCTAGAGGAAGACGAATTTAAAATTACAACAGCATTTAGACTGGGCAGAAGACAGAACAGAAAGGCGCCGAGAGACTGCCTGATTACCTTGAGATCGAAGGAGGAAAGAGACAAAATTCTAAGACTGCACTTTGAAAAGGCCTTACAAATTGGGAACTCACCGATACAGATCTTTAAAGACATTCCTAAACATATTTTGGACTTGAGAGCTTCTTATAAGGATTTGGTTTACCTGTTGAAGAAGAACACCATTCTCTTCAGGTGGGAATTTCCACAGGGACTGTCTTTTGACTATAGGGGGAAGAAGGTGAAAATAAAGACGATACAGGATAAAGACAGGTTCCTGCAAAGAAATCAAGAAGATTTACAGAAAGGAACTGTAGACCCAATTGCTGAGCAAAAGAGTGTAATAGACATCCTGAACCTTTCGTTTGGACAGAATCTTCCACCACCAACAGAGGAGGAACAACAATTGGGAGCTGTTGGAGGAATACCAGAAAAATAACAAGATGGCCCTGCAATTCCTTAGCTGGAATTGTAATGGGATGAACAGTCCTTTGAAGAGACGACAAGTATTCCATATTTTGTATAGAGAACAACTGGACTTGATTTGCTTACAGGAAACCCATATAACTAGAGCACACAGGAGACTGCTTATGAATAAAAAATTGGGACAAGAATTTATTTCGTCGGACAAAGTGAAAAAAAGAGGAGTTGTGATTTATGTAAAAGAGAAGTGGGCTCCAAAAATGATGTTCAAAGATGAACAAGGAAGATATTTAGCGGTGGAGATTCAGGTACAAGGAGAAAAATTTTTGATAATTGGGATCTATGCACCAAATGAAGGTAAAGCAGAATTCTTCAAAAAACTCCATGAAACTTTGACGGATTATTTGGAATACAATATGATAATCATGGGAGATATGAATGGTGTAGTCTCTACAAACATGGACAAGACACAAAGACTGACACTTACTAAAGAAGGGAGACTCCCGAAGACTTTCTTCGAAATGACTGAAAATATGGACTTAATAGACATTTGGAGAACAAGGAACCCTCTTGAAAGAGAGGGAACCTTTTTCTCCCATGCAAAGATGACCTGGACCAGAATCGACCAAATATGGGTTACTAGTGGAATGGCTCCGAAGATTAAGAAGGTAGAAATCTGCCCAAAAACCTGTTCCGACCATAACGCCGTGAAGATGGAAATGAAATTTACAACAACTGGTCAGTTTAGATGGAGAATGAATGACACCCTATTCCGAGATAGAGAGATCCACATGAAGGCCCAAAAAACTCTAAAGGACTATTTTGAAATCAATCTAAAGGGCGATGTGGAAAAAAGAGTGATCTGGGACGCAAGTAAAGCTGTGATGCGAGGATTTTTGATTCAACAAAATTCAATAAAGAAGAGAAAACAGAATGAGAAAAAGGAAAAATTTTTGGAAAAGATAAAAGAAGGAGAGAAAAAATTAAGATCAAAACCAAAGTCCCAGGAGATTTTGAGGGAGATTAAGTTGTATCAAACACAATATATGGAATTGATGAACCAAGAGATAGAATGGAAAATAAAGCAAATGAAACAAAAGACATTTGAGTCGGCAGACAAATGTGGTAAACTTCTGGCATGGCAACTTAAGAAAAGACAGAAATTAAATACAGTCACAAGTCTAGAAGTGGATGGAAAAAATATATCTAAACCCAACGAGATAAGAAATTGTTTTGTGAGTTATTTTAAAAAACTTTATTCCCAAGGATTACAAAATGAAGAGGACATAGATAAATTCCTTAATAAATATGGATTACAAAAAATCTCTCATCATAGCAAGGTGGATCTAAACCAGAGAATAACAGAACAAGAGATAGAGGGTGCCATTCAGGACATGCAATTGGGCAAATCTCCAGGGCCAGACGGACTGACTTCCAGATATTACAAATCTTTAAAGGAATGGCTGATACAACCGTTAAAGGAAGTTTGTAACGAGATCTTAGAGGGAAAAAAGGCACCCGAATCGTGGAAAGAAGCATATATCTCACTCATACCAAAGACAGAGACTGAAAAGACTCAACTGAAGAACTACCGCCCAATTTCGTTATTGAATGTGGATTACAAAATTTTTGCAGACATTTTAGCAAAAAGATTTAAAAGAGTATTGATGGAGAAGATTCACAGAGACCAAGCAGGCTTTCTCCCAAAAAGACACCTCTCAGACAATGTTAGGAATATAATAGACATTTTGGAAAAATTAGAGGTGAACATAAATACTAAAGCAGTTTTGATATTTGTGGATGCGGAGAAAGCCTTTGACAATATTTCGTGGAGTTTTATGAAAAAGAATCTTCATGGGATGGGGGTAGGACAAGGATTTGAGAATGGTATGGGTGCAATATATTCCGAACAAAAAGCTAAGTTGATTGTAAATAATGTAATAACTGAGGAACTTAAGATAGAAAAAGGAACACGACAGGGGTGCCCAATTTCCCCATTGCTTTTTATTTCGGTCCTGGAGGTGTTGCTGAACATGATTAGAGATGACCAGCAGGTTAAAGGTGTAAAGGTCGGAACCAAACACTATAAGTTAAGAGCGTTCGCAGATGACCTTGTTTTGACCTTGCAGGAGCCAAACACTAGTACAAAAAGAGTGTTGGAAATAATCCAACAATTTGGACAGGTAGCTGGATTTAAATTGAATAAACAAAAAACTAAAGTCTTAGGGAAAAACCTAACAGATATGGAAAAGAATAAGTTTCAAGAAGAGACAGGTCTGACGGTGGTTAAGAAGGTGAAATATCTAGGGGTTAATTTAACATCTAAAAACTTGAATCTGTATAAGGACAATTATGAAAAATGTTGGTCAGAAATTAAAAAAGATTTAGAAATATGGTCAAATTTGAGATTGTCAATGTTAGGCCGAATTGCAGTGATTAAGATGAATGTACTGCCTAGAATGTTATTTTTATTTCAAACTTTGCAGATTATTGACAAGATGGACTGTTTCAAGAGGTGGCAGAAAGACATTGCGAAATTTGTCTGGCAGGGCAAAAAGCCCAGAATAAAATATAAAATTTTAACAGATGCAAAAGAAAGAGGGGGATTTGCCCTGCCGGACTTAAAATTGTACTATGAAGCAGCAGCATTCTGCTGGCTGAAAGAGTGGATGCTCCTCGAGAATACAGATATCTTGGACTTAGAAGGTTTCAATAATGCATTTGGCTGGCATGCATATCTATGGTATGACAAAATCAAAGTGCATAGTGCCTTTAAAAATCATATTGTAAGGAAAGCGTTGTTTAATGTTTGGATGAGATATAAAGATCTGTTGGAAAACAAAACCCCTAGATGGTTGTCACCCTTAGAGGCTAAGGCCCACAAGAAAGTTAATATGGAGGTCGGATGGCCAAAGTATTGTGAGATCTTAGAACAGGATGGAGAGAAACTGAAATTAAAGAGCCATGAAAAATTAAAACCCAAAGTACAAGATTGGCTCCACTATTATCAAATAATGGAGGTTTTTAAACAAGACAGGAAAATTGGCTTCCAGGTGGAAAAATCAAAACTTGAGACAGAATTGTTAGAACCCAATACTAAGAATTTGTCAAGAATGTATAACTTGCTGTTGAAATGGAATACACAAGACGAAACAGTTAAATCAGTTATGATTAAGTGGGCACAGGACATTGGTCATAATATTATGTCTGCTGACTGGGAAAGGTTGTGGAACACTGGTATTAAATTTACGGCATGTAGTGCTTTAAAGGAAAATGTGATGAAAATGGTCTATAGGTGGTACATGACTCCAGTTAAGCTAGCAAAAATTTACCATTTGCCTGATAACAAATGTTGGAAATGTAAGGAAACTGAAGGTAATTTTTATCATCTTTGGTGGACATGCCCGAAGATTAAGGTTTTCTGGGAGATGATATATAATGAAATGAAAAAGGTATTTAAATATACCTTTCTTAAGAAACCAGAGGCCTTTCTCTTGGGCATTGTCGGCCAACTGGTGCCAAAAAAGGATAGAACTTTTTTCATGTATGCAACAACAGCAGCAAGAATACTGATCGCAAAGTATTGGAAGACACAAGATTTACCCACCTTGGAAGAATGGCAGATGAAAGTGATTGACTATATGACATTGGCGGAAATGACGAGCAGAATTCGTGACCAGGGAAAGGAGACTGCGGAAGAAGACTGGAAGAAATTTAAGATTTATCTTAAGAACTATTATAAACTTGATGAAGTTTAGAATGTCGAGATTTTACAGAGAGAAAGGGTTGCAGTAATATAAGATTAGATTAAGAAAGGAATATGATGAATTAAGATCGGAAAAAACATTTATAAGTTGCTATAAAATTTGGACATGAGGATGCAGAAAGGGGAGGTATGGGGAAGTCCGAGGAAAGAAGTTTATGAAAGGACATTTTGAAATTATATTTGTTTGTTTGTCTGTTTTTCTTTTATGTTTGTTTGTTATAAAAACCCTTGTAAAACCAATAAAAATTTTTATAAAAAAATAAAATAAAACTCCTTCTGCCCCATAGTCCTACTCCAAACTACATGCATCCCAAGCCACTTTTTGGAAAAAAGGAAAGGAAATAACGCCCGGTGATCTATTCATGGAACTGCTCACTCTCGTGCCAAGGGATTAAGCGCCCAAGTATCACACATTTACACATTTGGGGATTCTTTCCATTTTAATACCAGGCATACTCATCAAAGAGGAAGCACCATTGTACACAATGACATATGCATGACTCAAGTAGAGTGCCAGGACTATGTTGTTCTCCTGAGTAATTTTGGGGCCAGCCTCACAGCAAGTTGCATACACATCACTATCCACATGCAACTCTAACTGTGCCGGAGATCACAGTGCCTGCAGTGTCAGGAGATTCACTGCATGCAAACGGCGTATATTACTATCTAAGATGCTTCGTGTGCACACAGAACAGACTGAGCACATACATCTGTGTAGGTGTGACAGAACAGACACAGACATAAGTGTAAAAACTGTGCTTTTCTATGTCTCCCACCCCTTTCATGTCCTGCTCATCCAGAGGAGTCCGTGTTCACCACACATCTTCAGACTAATCCCCTGCAGCCCTTGTGAAAGGCAAACAAAGCTCACAAATGAGTGTCTTTGAATAGCTTTGCAGGAGTTGAGAAAAGATCTCAGCCTTGGGGCAAAAGGTGTGTACAGTACAGACAGTAAAACCTGCCACCCTAGGCACAGCTGCCCAGCCCTTCACAGCACCTCTCTCCTCCAGCTGCTTTTTGCTCCCTGTTTTGTGCTTCTACTCCTAAGTTCCCGGATTTTCTAGTGCCTTGGATTTTCCTTTCCTTTCGCCTCCAAGCTCCCCCTGGGCACATAGTTCATCTGACACTTTACTGTTAAAACAGGTGCCAAGGCATACTTGACTGGAGCAGCTCTGGGTTTTGTGCAAGTTTTTCTGGACCTTGAAAGATGCAAGATCAGTAACCGAAGTGAGCAGAGACTCAGGAATGGGACCCACCCTCTAGATGGAATATGGGGATTCCCCTTTCCACATGAGCAAAACCATGCCAGAAAGTTATTTCAAATCATCAGAGCGTCACTCTGGAGTCCTTCCACTTTCTTTGCCTAACTAACTGCTACTTACTCCAGTCTTCCACTAGAGTCCTGAAAGCAATATGCATGAACAGGTGGGTCACCTTGGCCTAATATTCATAGCCTCAGGAAACCACTTTTGACTTGGCAAGAGCAAGTGCATTCAGTGGACAGCATTGCCATATGATCTCGGATTGAAGTTCCAGCTCAGCCACAAACCACAAGATAAGTCTTGGAAAGTTGCTAACTTTCAGGGTCCTTTCCACAGTAAATGCATGATTGTTTTAGCATTATTGTTCCTTATGTGTTGCAGAGTTATTGCATTTCTGCAGCTTGGATTCTGGTGTTTTTTTTTTGTCACACCACAGGGAAAAATGTAATTTCCACACCACCACCTAAAAAAGTTATTGCATTCATTCTAATTATAGTGAACAAAGCTTCCCTCTACCCTGCAGCATTGGTGTATGGGATGGAGGGTGGAGCCACAGCTCACGGGTGGAGCATGTGGTTGGCATGCAGAAGGTCCCAGGCTCAACCCCTGGCATCTCCAGCTAGTATTACATGATGGGGAAAGACCTCTGCATGCAGAGGCGAAGCAACCTGCTCCAGTACCCGGAGTGGCACGTGTCCCAGGGGGCATGGCACACGTCCCGGGGGTGCTGCCAATTGGGGGTCGGCATTTTGTCAAACCCCCCTCCCCCCGGAATGGTAACCGAGGCGGATCGCCCCCCCCCTCTGAACGCCCTTGTCTGCATGAGACCCTGTGCCTGTAGACAGTACCGGACAACAAATAATCTGGCCTAGCAGAAGTCAGCCTCCTATGTTCCTCTTTCATTTCATGTACTTTTTGCTTTAAAAATGATGATTTCCTTAGTTCTTTGAAGGCTGTTCCCTCTGTTTCCATAGCCAGATGGTACATCTGCACAGATGTTAAAATATGGCTCCCACACCTCTACATCTTATTCATGGATTGGCTATCACTTCATTGCCTTTAATGTGAGGCTTGTAGCAGGAGAATCCCACAAAGGCTGAAATGTGGGTAGCATGTGTTTTGATTGGCTATCTGGGTAAGGCCTCAGCCTCAGTTTCCAATCTGTAAAAGGAGAATAAATGGTGACAGTGTGCCTCAAGCCTTAAAAGGTGTTATACAAATTATGGGCCATGGGAGGGGGGGGAACTTACCATCATAGAATTATAGAATTGGAAGGGACCCCCAAGGGTCATCTAGGACAACCCCCTGCAATCATCCATTTACTCTGCCCTCCCTGCTCCATGGGGGCGAGCTGTCAAAAGGAGAGGCCCAGGGGGCTTAACAGCTGGTTGACAATGCAACTTATTATGGAATTCAGAAGGGACTCCCTGCCTGGAGTGGCCTGAGGGCTGACATTCCTTTGGCTGCATGAGAACATCCACAAGAAGAAGAACAATTATTATTATTATTTTTAGAAGACTATTAACAGCTGGTGTACAGGTGAGGACAAAACCAGACGAGAAGTAGAAGCAGACTGTGAAAGAAAATGGATGAAGAGAGGGCTTCTTCTGAGTTGCCACCACTTATCCTGGGAAGCATTTCAGCCAGAATGCAGAAGGCGAATTGCCTCTGACCACATGCAGAGTGCCTTTTCCTTCCTACTAAGTAACTACCATCAAACCAGCTCCATGCATGTAGGATTGCAGAGAAGTTGCAAAGATGCCAGTTTCTTCAGACCCAGCACCCTCCCATTATAGACACTGGACGTCACTCACTATCAAAACTGAACCTTTCCGTTCAAGGGGACGCGCTTTCCAGTAAGTGCAATTAGGCTGCAATTGTAAACACTCTTACCGAACTCCGCGGGACTTAGGGTCGAGTAAACGCGCTGAGCAGGGAACCTGCGGCCCTCCAGATGTTGACAGACGTCACCTCAGCTCCCATCGGCACCGCCAATGGTCAGGCAAGTGATGGGAGTTTGCAGTCCAGCCACCATCTGGAGGGCCGCGGGATCCTCAGCGCGGGAAGACGGAGGAGGAGGAGGCCCGGCGGGCGCAACACGTGGGAGGAGGAGCGCGCGGACGAAGCCCAGGCAACGCGCGCGCGCACCCCCGAACCAAACCCCGGCGGAGAGGGGCAGCAGGACACCCCGCCGGCACGAGACAGGGAGAGCGCCCGGACGCGGCGGCATCACTTCGCTCCGGAGCCAAAGCTGCTTGCACCACCTGGCTTGCAGAGCCACAGAAAGGAAGAAAGAAAAAGCAGCAGCAGCGGCTGCTCTTCTTGCACCGCTTGCTGGGGAATCCGCTCCCCCTCGAAAGGCGGGAGTTACCTGCTGCTGCTGGTGGTGGTGCCGCCGCCGCCGCTTGTGAGCATAATCTGCCAACTCCCGTTGCAACGCTGCAGTTCCTCCTTCAGCGGGAGCCCGCCTGAGCGCTTTCCGCGATGCACATCGGAGAGACAAGGAAACCAAGCGGCTCTCCACAGGCAGCCGAAAGGAAATCTGGACGGAGTCCCAGCGGCGCTGTTGCCAAGGGGGGCGGGGGGCGCGAAGGGGCTGTGTGTGCGGAGGGTCCGCCCCTCCTTCTGGCTGCTGCCGCCGCCGCTCCGGCCTTCTTGCTCTCCCGGAGTCCCTTAAGTCCAAGCACTCCCCGGCTGGCTGTCGGAAAATGGGGAGCGGGCGAAGAGCCGGCGGGCCGCCCCTCCCGTCAGCCCCTCCTCCGACCCTCTCAGGTGGAAGAGGCGGCTTCTCTTCTCGCGTGTCAGGCGGCTGGGAGTGGAGCTGGCGAGGCCACACCCAAGAGCTTCCCCCTTGATGTGGGGCTGCCTTCTCTTCTTTGGTAAGGATTTGATTTATTGATTTATTTTCATCGCCTCTTAAGTTTTTCCTCTTGCTCCAAGAGCAAATCGAATCGGGAAGGGACAGCAACTTGTAAGATGTACTGCTACACACACACAATACTTCCCAAAGTTCTATTACGAAATTAAAAGACGCCTGCTTCTTGGGAGAAAAGCAATGACAAACCTACACAGCATTTTAAAAAGCAGAGACATCGCCTTGCCAACAAAGGTCCGTATAGTTAAAGCCATGGTTTTCCCAGTAGTGAGGTATGGAAGTGAGAGCTGGACCATCAAGAAGGCTGATCGCCAAAGAATTGATGCTTTTGAATTATAGTGCTGGAGGAGACTCTTGAGAGTCCCATGGACTGCAAGAAGATCAAACCTCTCCATTCTTAAGGAAATCAGCCCTGAGTGCTCACTGGAAGGACAGATCCTGAAGCTGAGGCTCCAATACTTGGGCCACCTCATGAGAAGAGAAGACTCCCTGGAAAAGACCTTGATGTTGGGAAAGATTGAGGGCACAAGGAGAAGGGGACAACAGAGGACGAGATGGTTGGATAGTGTTCTTGAAGCTACCAGCATGAGTTTGATCAAACTGCAGGAAGCAGTGGAGGACAGGAGTGCCTGGCGTGCTCTGGTCCATGGGGTCACGAAGAGTCGGACACGACTAAAGGACTAAACAACAACAACAAGTACAGATATCAACAATCCAGGGGAATAGGCTATAATTATTTCAGTTTCACAAAGGAGGGGGATAACGGTAGTGAGCTGCTTTGGAAGGCCATGCATGCAGGTCCCAGCAAAGGCAAGACTAGCACTCGGGACCTTGAGATGCACACCTAGCTCTTTGCATATCAGACCACTCTGCCTTTCTGTGTACACGTCAGGTTTAACTTTGCAGTGGGGAAACTCAGGTGTAGGATAAACCCCTTGTTCCCAGCCACAACACGAGACCTTTGGACCAGGTTTTCTGTAACAAGCAAGGTATGTGCTTCTGGAAATCATGATTCTTGTCATGAAAGTTATTTTTCCCTATGTGCAAAAGGAGCAAATTATCACAACAGTGCATTAGTACCTTATTAGTAGCCAACATGCAAATCAAATTGGATGACCAGCAACAAGGGGATTTCCTTTCTGCTTTCACCCCTGAACCTTTGACACGGGATAGAGATCATTGAATGGGTTCTGATGCAGATAGTGGCTTCAGCATCCAACCTAGTTTTTCTCCTTCATTTGCTGGTTTCCATCTGCTGCTTTTAACATCAACCTGGTGCTCTCAGGGCATTTAGGACTAGAACTCTCATCAGCCCGGTGAAGAGTTCTGGAGAATTTGAATGCTGGTGCTGCGGAACCAAAGGAAAGTATTGCTCAACTGTGGATTTGAGAGTGTTGTGCTTAATTCACAGGCTTCTAGATTCTGGGATCCAGTGTTGTAAAACGACTGAAGTGGCGTGATCTCTTTCAAATCATAAATGAGCAACAAGTGTTATCTGTAACTTGATGTTTGCATTGCTTTGATGGGTTCCCTTAATACACTGTGTAGAAAATGTAATGAATTTGAGTTGGACAGTGGAGAGAATCGCCCAACCCCTTCAGAGTCTTTTTAAGGGATTCTCTCCTTTTTCTAAAACAACAGAAAGATCTTTATCACATTCTAGTGGTTTTTACCTAAACAAATTCAATGAATAGAATGACCTTATTTCCTGCCATGTATGCAAAATCACTTTCATGTTATTCATTCATCTGAAATAACTATCTCTCGGTTCCATGCACATGATCGCTTTCTTGTATGAAGACCCTCATTTTACCTATAATGTAAATGCACTTACCTAGATGTGCAGTTCTAGCCCCACCCCCGCCCCTGCCACCTTTAAGCATCAAGCAACCCTACTTTGGGCCAACATCACTCCCACTCCCACTTTTGATTTTCACAGGTCAAGCTTAGAACAGCAAGAGCTCTTTTAAGTCTTACTGGGACACAACACAAATATTTAAGGTTTGTTGATTCTATAGAGGCAGGGCACCCCAAACTGTTTATCTCATCTCCATTCATCATCCCTTCAACAACAGTTTAAGGTACAGACTGGGGTGGGTCAGGGTAAAGGAAAACATCTGCACAGAAGTAAAAATCACAAAATGCACTCTCTAATTTTCACTTGGATTTTTAATCTAAGCACTTTCTGGCATGCCAGGAAAACGTCTCAGAATTTTCTAAGCATCTTTATCACATACACAGCCCAACAAGACAACGACAAGAATCCACCAACAGCATACGAATCAATATGGCTAACCTGATACAAAAGCACCCATCCACACCCACTCACACATGTATATTTTGGGGGACTCACGAATCACCAACCCACCCTTGGCACTATTGGTGTATAAGATGCCCCCTAATCTTTAACATTGTTTTTTAGGGGGAAAACTTAGTCTTATACATGGAAAAATACAGTATCTTAGTTCCAGCAAAGAATGTGTCCATTGCTCCTTGGCTGGCAATTGCAAGTTAATGCACATGGTTATAATCTTTTTTTGCTAATTTACCCCTTATCCTTTCCTCTGGCATCTCTTTGCTTATCACAAACAGGTTCACCATGAGTGAAAGTGAGATTCATAATTTCCCCCAGTGGGTGAGAGAGTGGTGACCAAACAGAACCTGAGAGGCTACAATGGGTTTAGAAATATTTATGTTGAATGCATCAGCAGAAGACCTCTGAATGTATTTTGGTTTATAAAAGACATAATCATACTAATATCAAAGAGAAATAAACAGCACACTATACATAAATAAATCTTGGCAGAAGGAAAAAAAATCTAAGAAATAATAAAGTGCCAATTACATGTAAAGATTACCATATGCAAGATTAAAATTAACTATGCCTATCTCAGTGTAAAAATATTATAAGAAGCAATGGAATGTTAAAACAAAGTTTTCTTCTCTGTGTGTGTTCCAAAAAAGATGTGAATTGACATCAGAAAAAAACTGTTTTTGTGAAATAGAGCTGAATCTAAGATTGAGCCCAGAGAAGAAATGTAAACTCCCTGTTCCCTAACACATCAAAAATATTTTACTGATTGTTGATTGCTTCCTTTGCTCACAACTAAATTTTGTTTCATATTAGTAAATGAGTAAAACCTGCTGAAACAGTTTTCAATTGTTTTAGGCATCGACATGATCCCAAGTCTTCCTGGGCTCCAGGAAGACTCACAAAATTCACTTAGTGTTGCTAGCCACATGGATTAACATATCTTGCATCTTCTTCACATTGGTGTGTTGTCTTAGCTCGCCTAAGACCTTGTCAGCATTTCCATTTTTTGCACTTCAGACAGAAAAAAACCTCATTTGTGCCCTCAAGGCAGACATTCAAGCCTACTTCAGATAATGCAAAGAACCGTCCAAACTTTAATCTTCTAGAGTCAATAGTACACCAGGATTGTGACCAGCTAGTATCTCGAGCTGCAGCTTCCTAGGGAACAGGCAGTTCCATTAGGTCCTTTTGACCTTGTATCATAGCCAGATTTGGAAGGGGGGGTGTTTTTGAAAGAGCTATTGCTTGCACTGAAAATGGTCATATAAATTGCCATGTTGTGTGACTCATCGCCACTGCTCACATTGGCATCAGTTATGCAAACCAGCCATGCAGAACTCTGGCAGGTCTGCACAACTTCTGATCCTGCAAGTCGAACACAAGCCCCCAGCCACATGCGGCAGCACCAGCTTATCAAGCACATGGCCTGCCATCATGCGTGGCTGGTAGGCTCCATTCAGTTTGGTGGGACAGAAGTCAAGGGACATATCCAGGGTGACAACCCATGCAGGTCTCTGCTCTAAGGCAGTGTTTCCCAACCGGTGTTCCGCGGCACACTAGTGTGCCGTGAGACACCGGCTGGTGTGCCGTGGGAGGGAGGCGGGCGAGTCGGGCGGCGAGAGGCGACGGCGGCGAGGATCCGCGTCGAGCCGGGGGCGGCTCCGCGGTGGTGGTGCCGAGCGGCGGGGCAGCGCGCGCAAAAGGGAGGAGCGCGAGACAGCGGAGGAGGAGGAGGCCGGCATGTCCGGGCAGCAGCAGCAACAGCAGCAGCAGCAACTCCCGGCGACGGCTCCTCCTCCGCCCGCTATCGCCGCCACCACCACAACAGCCGCCGCCGCCTCAGCTGCCGCCGTCCCTCAGTCCCTCGCTCTGCTGCCTCCTCCCACCCTGGCAAGGGGAAGGGAAAAAACGTTCACTTTTGTGCGTCCCTCCCGGCGTGACGCTGCGCGCTGACGTCACGGGACGGGGCTTTAATGGTGGTGTGCCGCGAGATTTTTTTCCGGTAAACAGGTGTGCCGTTGCCCAAAAACGTTTGGGAAACACTGCAGAGTGTCAACACTTAGAGCAGAGTATTTGCTTCACGTGCCAAAGGTCTCAGATTCAATCCCTGGCATCTCCAGGTAGGGCCGGGACTGGGAGAGAACACTGTATGAAACACTGGAGAGCTGATACCAATCAGTATAGGTCAGGCATGGCCCAACCTTTGGCCCTCCAGATGTTTTACACTACAATTCCCATCATCCCTGACCGCTGGTCCTGTTAGCTAGGGATCATGGGAGTTGTAGGCCAAAACATCTGGAGGGCCACAGGTTGGGGATGCCTGGTATAGACAATACTGAGATAGATGGGCTAATGCTCTGACAGCTTCCTATGATCCCAGCAGGACAGATGTTTGTCCTGGAAGCCATGAGGAGGAGGAACATTTCAGCTCATGGTGGTGGAGGACAGCACTCCTCCCTCCTTTCCTCTACCTATAGGCAAGCCTAACACAGTACAACCAGCAGAGGGTGTAAGGGCTTGCACTCAGTAGCCTGACCTTAACCTTCATTAGGCTTAACCTTAGCCTTCATTGTAAAGAAGGCAACCTTAATACTGCTACTTCCTGCCACAGAGAACTATCATTCAGAGTCTTTCTAAACAATCCTCTCTTTTTTTGTATGATAGCTGCATGGCTTTGATGCATTTGCTACATAATCCAGGTGTTCCCCCTCCCAATATGTGAATATGCATATTTGTTTTTACCTGGAAAAGGGTATTATTCCACCATTTCACTGGTGTTTTCACCAGTCAGCAGAATTTTGAAAGATCTGTAATGATAAAAGAGAAATTGGGGCTGCTTAGTGATCCAGGTGTGGGGGGGGGGGGAGAGAGAGAGAGAGAGAGAAAGAAAGAAAGAAGCTTTCTGGAAATGTTTCACAAAGGCAAAATGGTGGCTTGGGCTTAGGAAGGGAGGAGGAAATATCCATGTCACTTTGGCTTTTTAATAAAACCAACCCTGAAGTCAGAAACCTGCCCACTTGCAATGTGCCATGTGTATTGATGGTGCTTTATTAATAACAGTGAGAAACCATCCTTTTAACTTTCTTGGCCATGCGCACAAAAGGTTAAGATGTGTTAAGAAGTAATTGTGCTGCATTGGTGGTCATTTAAAGTGGATTAATGGTAAGCTCCTTAACATTATCTGGAATCCACTACCAGACTTGCAAAAGTATTTACATTTTCAACTTGTTCAGAATTTATTATGAATGAAATGTGTACTCCAATCCACTTTAGTGACTTTGAATATGAAAGCAAGAGATGGTAGAATTTTTCCAAATGCATCGCCATGCAGCATAAATAATGTTATCCTATGGATGTGCAGGAACAGTGCTTATCGCTTTTCCAAGAGTGGCATTTCACCAGACAGAGCTGTTCCATCATGGATACCCAAAGTATAAATGAAATTGGTTGTGAACATAGATATAGCTGAACTGATGAGAGTTCTTTCTTCCATCATTTGCTCTTGTCTGGATAAGTATGAGAATAGAATGCACACCAGGGGTGTGGAACCTGTGGCTCTCCAGGTGATGTTAAATTCGCAGCATGACCAATGCTAAGGGAAGACAGGAGTTGGAGTCCAACAATATTGGGGGGGGGGCACAGGTTCTCCATCCCTGTTCTAAAGAAGCAAGATGATATGGACAAAAGAGAACTGAGCTCAGTTGTTCTGCCACATCCTGGTTCCCATGCATTTGTAAGGGTATCTGGGGAACTTTAGCATGCCCAGCTTAAAGTATGGCAAAAGTTGAGACACCAGAGACAAAGAAAATGTCCTTAGTCAACGAATGCTGGGGAAAATGGCTCCAGAGTTAAATTAAGAGGTTGTCCAGGAGCTAACCACCAGAAAGAAAACAAACAGGAAGACATGGGGATTTGCAGACTGCTCCATTTCCAGCGTGGCCTGAGAGAAGAGAATGTTCACAAAGAGAAGGAAACAAGAAGTTGGCCTTCCTCTCCATTTTCCTCTAATGCAAGAATTAAGAAAAACTTGGTTGCACAATAATAACAGGGCAGAGAGAAGTTCTTGCAAGACTGGCAAATTGGAATGCATTGCAGTGAATAAGCTATGGTAAAAACCAACCATTAAAACATCAGTGCCATTGGGGTGTCGAGAACCCTATGCTATTAATTATCTCAAATTCTGCATCTAGGAAACCCAACCTATGTTGTTAGAATGCATCGTGTTAAGGCTGGCAATTTTGTCATAGTGTGTCTAAGTGGCATGCTCATACTTTATTATTTTTATTTATTAAAGGGTAAGGTGGCTCAAGATATTTCACTGGGGAAAGAGGGCTGTACCATAAAAGGGGGACAATAGTGCAACATCCCGCCCACCCTTAAGAACATATCCTGGTACCTCATTAGTTTTTGCTTGCATAGGACTATCATCATCTTTTTTTTCCTCTGAAGGAGGATAATGTTCCACAGGCTCACACACTTACAATAACTTTCAGCTTCCTTCACATAGTTTGCCAGCCTGCATACACAGTACACACACACTTCTGAGCTCTGTAATGGAAACAACCTCCTCGCCTTCCTCTGACCGGTCATCCAAACTGAAACAGCCTCCTGCTCAGAAGTGTAATTAACAAAGGAAGGGCAGCCTGTCCCAATTAAATGAGGGAAGTTCATTAAAAAAAAGAATGGATGGGACTGCCAAGAGTTTGGGATCTGGCCTCAGGCCTAGAGTATACGGAGTGGCTGGAGTGTACGGTTCTTTGAGAGCAAATTTATCTGAAGGCATCAGCTGGGATCTTGACACAAATGAGTTTTCTTCATATCTGCCTCTCTCGTCAGACCAACTCTGCTTTTTTCAGATGGCTACCACTACAATAAATTGAGAAGCAAGCAACAGGGACTTATCCCAACAACACAACGCTGGACTGAAGACCCCCCCCCCGCCCAGATGTCCTTTTTATTAGGCATGCATGATTACAGTGGTACCTCTGGTTATGTACTTAATTCATTCCAGAGGTCTGTTCTTAACCTGAAACTGTTCTTAACCTGAAGCAACACTTTAGCTAATGGGACCTCCTGGTGCGCCGCCGAAGCCACGCGATTTCTGTTTTCATCCTGAAGAAAAGTTCTTAACCCGAGGTACTATTTCTGGGTTAGCGGAGTCTGTAACCTGAAGCGTATGTAACCTGAAGCGTATGTAACCCGAGGTACCACTGTATTTGTGCTCACGATGCCATCAGGGCAGTTATATGAGATCCCACTTTCAATACTGCTTGCAGCTGCAAAAGTTTTGGGGATGTCACGCTGCTTCATTTCCCATCAGCGTTATGTCCTATAATGCTGCTTAATTCCTGTTACTTTTCATGTGACAAATGTTCTGATTTATTTTTATCCCACTTTTGTTTAGCTATAGATCCTCCGGACAACAATAATGTGGTAGCACTGGGGAAGCATTGCAGAACAACTAATAAAGCAGAATAAAACCGCCACAAATGCACCATTTGTGTGTCCAGAACATCTTGCAGAATGCACCCACAATAAGACACCAGTCTGGAGGTCCCCTAAATGTGGATGTGTCTTCAAGTATAGCTGTTGGGGAAATGCAGTTGGAAAAGTCTTTAATCTTGGTGAGGGATTAGATCCTGGGTGGAACGTATTCCATATCTATGTTCTGTTTCAGAAAAAAGAATCCAAACAGAGCTTCACTCAGTTGGGGCTCAGATCCAAGGCTGTCCAGAGCAGGCAATGTACTCTGATATGTGTGTCTATGATTACAGCCTTCACTTGTCTTGTAGACTTGAACCCAGGACTTTGCTACTAGGAAATAATACAACTGAATAAAATAATGAAAACATGGCTAGTTGTGAATGGTTCACTATTCACATTCCACACAACAATCTGGTCTAGCCTTTTAAAAGTGGTTTTTATTGTAAAAAAACATAGTTGTACTGTGGTCAGGAGAAACACCCAAACTAATACCTGTTGTGCTGCTACCTGAGCATCACCTTGTTCTGGAAATTAGTAGAACACAGAATTAAATTTGTCCTGGATACATTTGTATGCCTTACTATCAGTCATCTCCTACCATGGTTTCTTCAAACACTTGTGGTTTTTTAGGGCCATAATTGTGGGCAGAAGACTGCTGTTGCAACATTGGAGAGCTGCTTATGCCTTGCATATGGAGGCTTGGACTGAGAATCTTGATTTAGTAAAGGAATAGACCATATAACTTCTGAGAGGCAGGAAGCAAGGGCCAAATTTCATAGTATCTGGTCAGATTTCTTGGAACTTTGTGAAACGTGTGTAACACATAGATGTGCCCTCTTCCTTAGCTCCCCTCTTAAGTCTTAAGTATGGTTATCTTTTAAAGGACTGCAGTGTTTAATTAGTAAATTACTTAAAAAAAACAACTGTTAGTGACTAAAAAGGTACCTTCAATTAATAAAGCAACAGATCTTTTAAAACATACCTCATTTAATGCAAGTACTCATAAAAATTCAGATGGCACCATCTTAAAGGAACTGGTCTTTTCTCTTGCATTTTGTCTCTTCTAAGATGATGACATTTGCACAGCATCTAAAAACAAATTATGCTTCTTACTTCAGAATAATTGGTGTGTTTTTTTAATGCACATGACAATTTATGCAAATTTAATTGATAGGTTATAAATCAACTAAAAGCCATACAATTAAAAACTCGTGAACTCATTGCTCTGGCTTTTCTGGTTGTCACACTTTGATTATGTGGGAAACAATGGACGGAAGCTTAATTTTGGGTGTTGTTTTTTTAAAGACTTCTGTATTTTTCTTATGTGAACAAACACTTTCATGTACCAAAACATAGGAGTAGCCCCCAGTCCATGAAAGCACTGCCATTTTTGAACAGATAGTGCCCTCAGCTGATCAGTTCCAACTGGGGCACCAGAAGCTCAGAAATGTCACATTCCCACTCCACATCTCTGGGGGAAATGTGCAATATTGTGAGAAAACCCTGCCAGTCTCAACATGCTAACATAATAATACTTTTTTTTTTTAAGGGGCATTGTGAAATTGGTAAAGTTATTAGCTTAGTTTTTCACTGGACCAAAAAGAGAGACAGAAGGATGCGTCATTGGCATTTGCGAAACTGAAAGGACTTCCCTTCCACCTTGTCAGTTTCAAGATTAGAGAAAGGGATGGTGGTGAGGAAAATTGCAGTGGTATAGGTGGGTGGGCGGGCAGATAAAAGAGGAGAGAGAGGAGGTCCACACTATCAGACGTTGACCAGCCACATCATGATAGGGTTGCCCCTGAGTCCAGTCACAGAGCAGTATGGGCCAGCGCCATCCAGAGTAGGCAATGGTGCTCATGTATTTCAATGAGTATTGGTGGTGGTGGCATTTAAAGAGACAAAACTTGAATGCTGGTCATGAACACTTGAGTGCACAGTGAGGTTTCCTAAAGTGACATGCGATTTTGGCTTTAAGTGGGGGGGGAGGTGGAGGGAAAGGCTGGGCTTTCAAGAAAAGAAAAATGAAAGTGACCTCACTGTTGCAAATTTCCTTTTTTTAAGGAACAGCAAACAATTCCTTCAATCCTGGCTGTTTTCAATCCATCAAATGCTTCATCTCTCACATACCTGTGCTTAGAAAGGAATCCTCCATCCCAGCCCCAGGCAGAATGACTGCCTTCTATTGAGAGAGCTCACCAGGTGTGAATAAGATACAAGCCCTTCGCCTCCCATTCTAATTAATACATAAGCCAGGAAGAAAAGATCGGGGTTGGGGGGTGGTGAGTGGGTGTCATTCTAAATAAGCCCTCCAGTCATCCCCCCACCAAGAGGAAATGCATTTTCTCTCAGGAACTTCTTTAAGACAGGAACTTCAGGAATCTGAGGCTGCAGGCACCACACAGACATCACTTTGTTGTCTCTATGGACACAGCAGTGATGTGGAGACACAGACAGCAGTATAACTCAAGAAAGGGGATGCTGAGGATCACAGGTGGTGACCACCTGTCCCAGTGGAAACCCAATGGGGACACAAATGCCTAGGGACACATTTCAAGGCCACCCCGTTGCCAATTCTACCCTTAAATCAGCGCCATGCTAGGCAAAGGACATGTGTCCAGCGTATTCTTTTATTACTTACCCCACATGGGTGGTCTCTATTATATTTTTATTCCGACAGGAAACACCAAGAGAGTCTTGGCAGGAATCCTCTTTGGGGAAGGGCCATAGCTCAGTGGCAGAGCATCTGTTTTCACACAGAAGGTCCCATGTTAAATTCCCGGCATCTCCAGGAAGGGTTGAGGAAGTCTCAAACACTGGAGAGCCACTGTGTAGACAATGCTGAAGTAGATGGTCCATTGGTCTGACTTGGCAACTTCCTATGTTCCTATATTTCTAACCTTGTGGATAGGGTGGCCTAATTGCCATGGCTGCATTAAAATGGCATTTAGAGTTATGAACGATCCTTTATTCTTGCATTCCTCTTCTTCTAAGAATACTGGATGAGCTGCAAGCTGTGACTCTCCTGACTGAGCCTGCCTTTGACAGTTAGCCATGCATTTCAGTCTCCTTTGTCCTTGTCCTAGCTAAGCAGTGCTGAAACTGGAGCAGAGCCAATGATGGAAACGAGGAATTAAACATCTAATATCAAAATTGCACTCATGATAATGCTGTGGCTGGAGAAGAAGAGGCAAGGAGAGAGACGAGAGAAAGTGGTTTAAGAGAAAAGAAGGGCAGGGTCAAGCAAATAAGAGGAGATGGAGATGGGAGAGTGGAAAGAAATTGGAAGCAGGATTCATTTTCTGCAAAACTAATCTGGTGGTTGAGCCAAGAAGGAAATTAATTTCCCTGCGGAAGTGCCAGATGAGAAGGATACCGGATCATTTGAGTTTTGGGTGCTGGACAGTCACCAGATAATAGGGGAGAATAACTATTCTCCATCTCGACTGGCCACTTACTTGCCCCTTCCCACTGCCTAAGGCTCACAGTTGTAGAACAGGTGTTTTCCAGAGGAAGAAAAGGTGTTTGGTGACCTTTCCTCTGTGATAGTGGTAGGGAGAAGCTCTGCCAAGAAAAGCCTTCATTGCTTAATCTTCAGCTTTAGGGACTCAAGCAGTAGACTGTGTTCCCCACACAACCAAACGGG
This sequence comes from Podarcis vaucheri, assembly GCF_965113315.1. NCBI lineage: Eukaryota > Metazoa > Chordata > Lepidosauria > Squamata > Lacertidae > Podarcis > Podarcis vaucheri. Next base: position 89,255,613 of record NC_138760.1, on the reverse strand, counting down.
GTGGGGGTGGAGCATCAGAACTTGGAAGCTCCACTACAGATAGTTGCCCAGAGCGATTCACATGCTGTGCATCTTACTAGTTAGCACTCCATAACCACAGCCTACAGTGCTACTGGGTCTTAGGGAAGTTTTTAATGTTTGAAGTTTTATTCTGTTTTTAATGTTCTGCTGAAAGCCACCCAGAGTAGCTGGAGAAACCCAGCCAGATGGGCGAGGTAGAAATAAATTATTATTATTATTATTATTATTATTATTATTATTATTATTATTACTACTACTACTACTACTACTACTACTACTACTATCATTATTGTTATTATGAGCCCACGTGCTAAATCCCTTTCCCCAGAGCCCTCCCCAGAAATGAGACATGACAACAATGTATGGGTTTAAATTTGGCCACAACTTTATTTAATTTCAGGGGAGCCTGTGCCAAAGAGCATCTGCCCTTTTGCTGGCCCTCACCCCACCCCCAGCAGGCAGCCCATAGGCCTGCTGAGATGGGGGTGGAGCGATGGCCCCCTGTAGCAAGGTAGGTGGCTCCCAGTCCCAGGAAGCCCGCATGGTGTTGCAAACCCCGCCCACCTTTTGGAAGGGGTGATCGGACATTATTATTGCATTCATGGGCAGAAGATGTAGCACACTGTCCTGCCGAATGGTCAAGTGACAAATATTTTGCTTCGGTAAAATCGCATCATCACATGTGAGTGGCCACAGAGAGCAGTTTAGGGAAATGTGAAGCAAAACCAGTTCACATAACCATTTCACAGCTTTTTCAGGGTTGTTGTTGTTTTAAAAAAGTTGGAATTAGTAAGACTTGGCTGAACATTTCTGTGGCTTACCAGTTCTCTCAGATTGCTTCGGTGCTAGCTCTTTCTCCCAGAATGGGCATATTTCATTCACTCATGTTTATTTTTCCAGAGAATCTAGGCAACATCAGAGGCGTAGCTGGGGCAGCGGGGTACATTGGGTGCCACATCGTGGGGGTGGCACTTACTGCGGGGCCTGCAGCGCACCCAAGCGAAGTGTCTCTCCTGGGAGTGACGTGGTGGCTCAGGCACCTGCAGGCTCCACACTGCTCAAAAACGACAGCGTGGGGCTTGTGACTGCCTGCCGCCTCTCCCTCAGCCACCCTACAGCCGAGGGGGAAGCGGCAGGTGGACTCCACAGAGGCTCCACACAGCATGCTATTTCCCAGATTGCCCCACCCCCCAAGGGTGGCTCGCCCTGCCCCCAGGCACAGGGTATGTGCACCGCCCTGGGCGCCCTAGCAGTTGGCTATGCCACTGGGCAACATCCTTGCCATCCTATTGCATTCCAGTGGATGATATTCAACTAAATTTTACTCAAGAGTAGACCCATTGAAATTGATGGCCCTTACATAGTCATGTTCATTCATCTTAATGGGTCTACTCCAAGTAAAACATAACAGAATGCCACCCAAAGTCTTCTGTGTTGCCCTCTCTTCCCCCTTCAGATTTGATTTGTGGTGATTCTTAAAATGTAGCTGCACTTCCTGTCTGCTGTGCCTAGTGTGGACTGGCAAAACATTACAGTGGTACCTCGGGTTAAGTATTTAATTCGTTCCAGAGGTCCGTTCTTAACCTGAAACTGTTCTAACCTGAAGCACCACTTTAGCTAATGGGGCCTCCCGCTGCCACCGCACTACGGGAGCACGATTTCTGTGCCCATCCTGAAGCAAAGTTCTTAACCTGAGGTACTATTTCTGGGTTAGTGGAGTTTGGAATCTGAAGCGTATGTAACCTGAGGTACCACTGTACTGAGGCATCTCCCCTGGCCCTTTAGTTAGTTGCTTCCCACATGGTTGCTTTCTTTTTAACATGACTTCTGCTTTTTGGCTTCTGCCCCTTTAATTAGTTCCCTAACCCTTTTCTTCCATGAAATTCCTTAATTGGAGCTTACTTAGTTTCTACCCTCTGCCTAGGGGCAAGGGTGCTTTAATTGCTGGTTTCCTTATTTTGCAGCCAAAATTGTTTATCCGTTTTTAAAGATCACACTTACACAATTATATTATTAATTATTATTAATTATTAAATCATTATGAGCAGCTGATCTGGCATTCCTACTGCTAGTTTGGGAAGTGGGGTACTCATGATGTTAACCACAATCCATCTATCCTCTCTCTATTTTGTAATTTCTTATGAAATACATGCAGGTCCCACATACTAAACACAATGCATTCCCTGGAAATGGTATGTTAGGTGTGTGTTCACTTAACAAGTCAATTATTTCCATTGATTCTTATGGGGAAATTTCTAATATGTTCCCAACTATGGAATTTTGCCCTCCTCCACTCAAAAAACACTGGCGAAACCAGCAGAAAAATGTTGTCTGATTTGTCCGTTCGCTCCCGACCGCCCTCCATTCCTTAGCCAACCGATGAAAGGTAATCAAGGCATGGGTGTAGCCAAGGGGGGCATTGAGGGGCAGCTCCCCGCCCTGAATCAATAAAAATCAATAAAAATACATTGCAAACTGAGGTTCTGCCCCCCCCCAACAAAAATCCTGGCTACACCCATGAAACAAAGAAGTAAAAAATGCTCTCTGTTAGGATATCTGAATCTGCAGTGTGCCTAGCAAGGCTTGGGTACTAATTCCTCTGTTCCGCTTAGTGAATTTTTGCATAGCGAATGTTTGTAAAACAGGACCTGCACGTACTGATGTGTTTCCCCCCAGATCAGCTTCTATCTGAATTGAGAAAAGGACTGACCTAGCTGCATTTTAAGCTGGCAGTGTGTACACAGCCTTTGTACCAAGCCAAGAGAATGGAATATGTTTTCCAGTGGCTCTTCTCAAGGCAACGTTAAGGCCTTTTTGCTCTCAGTAGGCTGAGACTGGGCGGCTCTGTGCTAATCCTTTAAATGCAAAGAACTCCACAGCACTGAGCGAATCCCTCGTGAAGACAGGCAATGTGGCCTAGTGTGGGAGATTGTGTTTGCCGAATGCAAGAGGAGAAGGCGTCCTCCTGAGCAAGGCTCCATGGTGGTGCCACACGCAAAGCCTCAGCAGTGCTAATTAGGTTAAAGGCAGAGCGGGGCTAGGAAATTAAAGGGAGCTCCAGAGACAGACACTGGCGTCCCGTTTGCAAATCTGGATCCCCTAATTACATCCCTGCTGAGCATCAACGGCAGCCGCACCTCACTGTCCTCCTGCCCCCTGTCTTTTCCCAGCAGACATAATGGCAGATGGAGCCCCTCATCGCATGATGAAGATCCTTGCACTATATGTATGTGTGCAAGATTCAGGCAAGCCACAGGACATGAGGCAGGAACAAGAGGCTGACATCGATTGTTGAATTGGTTTATTAATTGCCGCCCAATCCTCAGGGCTCGTAGCAGGTTGCAGTGTGATCAAAACAGAAGAAATAAACACGTGCACTTGAAATGTGATCTAATGAAGAATATCACTGCCCAGCAAAATCCAGCTCAAATTGAATGCATAAGCAAAAGTGGGCAGAGCAACGAATGTAATTTTTTTCCTTTGTACACAGCAACGTAGTTTCTAAACATCCTCTCACACCCCTCTCTGTTCCCCTTTCAGGCAAGCAAGAGGCATCATCAGAGTTCAAGGACACATTCCATCCATGGATAAACATTCAAGGAGGGTGTGAAGCAATGCAAAGCAGGGGTGTGGCCTAGAGAAAGTATTGAGGGCCACATAGAGAGGCCTGGAGGGCCACAGTTGACCTCGGGGGGGGTGAGGTTCTCCACGCTTGGGATATTGTGATGAGATAGGGGAAGAGGCAGGTACTGTGTGTAGGAGTCAGATCTCTTTATCTTGATAGACATCTCTTAAAAGTTGTTGCTTATCTTGAAATATGACAGCTGTGCCCAACAAGCCAGATGTTCTGTATTTCAGACACTGCAGCTCTGATGCGTTGAACTGTTTATCTGACACCCATGGATAGGGGCACTGACTTCTTATGGCATAGTTTTCTGCAATGTTGCAGGAAGAAAGCCAGTCTTGGCTATTAATCTCTGCTTCCCCCTCTAGGTCTGTCATTCTTTTCCCCTCTACAAGGCTTCTGCGACTTTAGCAGCTGTATAACTGAAAGTATTAAAGCAGGCAAAAGAGGCAAAATCAGCCTGGCCTGAAAAAGATTGTGGCAGCCTTATGCCTGCCTCTGGGCCCAGGGTTCAAAGCTAGCTAAAAGCCATCATTACCAAGACAGGTACCAATACATAACAAGCAATTTGGAACTCCTCGCTTGGCAGTGCTTCAGTTTCCCCATCATCCCTTTCTGTACCAGTAAGTAAAACAGTCATCAAAACCTCTCTGTGGTTTTCAGTATTCCTTTGGAACAAACAGTAAGAATAAAGCAGATTGTCTGCAATGTGAACAGGTGATGGTCTATCATTCTTAGTATTACTACTTGTATATCATTTATCATCATCATTTCCCCCTCTTCTGTAATTTTGTATCGCCTTTTTCTCTTTTCTCTTGTTAAATTTGCAAACAAAAACAGAAAACTTTTTTGAGCAAGCAGATTTTCCTTTTAGTGGCTGGGTGTTTGGGGGGTGGGTGGGAGGGAAATGAGAGGCATAGCCTAGTGTGCCCAGACTCACTGTGCAATTGCACACACTGGTGGGCTAAGCAGGCCTATCTTCTGCGCACAGGCGCATCTCTGCTGTATGCAGACACAGATCATATGTTTCAGGCTGGTGCTGTTCGGAAGGTTGTCCAGTGAGGTACCAACAATGCTCCATTGCATCATTTTTGTTATCCAATAAGAACATAGAGAAAGCCTGCTGCATCAGTCCAGTGGCCCATCTAGTCCAACATCCTGTTCTCGCGTTGGGCCACCTGATGCCTTTGGGAAACCTGTAGGCAGGACCTGAGCGAAACAGCACTTTCCCCTCCTGCTGTTGCCAGAAACTGGTATTCAGAAACATGCTTCCTCTTACTGTAAAAGCAGAGCATAGCCATCCTAGCTAGTAGTCACAGAGAGCCCTTTCCTCCATGAGTTTCTCCAGTCCTTTTTAAAAGCCAGTCAAGTTGGTAGTTATCACTGCCACCAATTGTGGGAGCAATTTCCATAGTTTTAACTGTGCACTGTCTTTTATTGGTTCTGCCTCTGTTTCTGATTCTTTGGTTCTGGCTGGTGTACTGAAATACCTTCCCGCCGCAGCAGTACCTATTTATCTACTTGCACTGGTGTGCTCTCGAACTGCTAGGTTGGCAGAAGCTGAGACAGAGCAATGGGAGCTCACCCCATCGTGCGGATTCAAACCACCAAGCTTCCGATTGGCAAGCCCAAGAGGCTCAGTGGTTTAGACCACAGTGCCACTCGCGTCCCCCATAAGCACACTGGCAAAACCTGTGTAGGAGAGAAGTGACGTGCTAATGCATTTTAAGGGTTTTCCCCTGTGGTTTCCATAGTTACACACAAGTAGAAGGCACTGGCTGCTTATGAATGCAGACAGCTGAGGGTCAATGAACCTGCCCTGCCTTGGAAACTCTTTATGTTTTCATCATTCTTGGTGAGAGGGGGTCTGCCAGCCAGCTAACTCCTTTCATAGGGGAAGAGAATGACCTTGTGCAGAGGTCAGCAAGCTGAGGAAGTAAGGAGTGCCTCAGTGCCCTGGATGGAGATAGGCAGAAAAGAGCTGTGGAATCTCTGCCCTGCCCCAGGCCTGCTGGGACATGCTCCAGGAATGTTACTGGAGTGCCAGGCCAGCAACTGACGGGATCTCAGTTCCCCCACAATGCTGGGATTGTTCCCGTTAGCGCCTGTTGGTCTCGAACTGGGCCCTGTAGGAGACAAGCAGCCAAAGGGTGACAGCTAAAGCAATAAATAATGTGGGTGCTTGAAGGAAGTAGCAGTCACTGATACTCCAGGCTGCTGCCTTGAGTCCATACAGACTCAGAGCAGATTATCCTAGGAAGAAGAAGAGTTCTCTCACCCTGGGCAAGCTTGATCCTGCCAAGCGTCAAGGGGAATTTTTGCCCCACGCCCCTGTGCAAGTGATAAGTATGGCAAGCGCTGAAATGGTAGTCTGCACCCACTCCTTGCAGCACATGTAGAGGAAAGAGCGAAAATAAATGCAAGGTAGTCAGCCAGGGAGGGTAACTGCACAACACTCACCAGGGTCGCCTCCAGAATGTCAGTACAGTCGTACCTTGGTACTCGAACAGCTTGGCTCCCGAACAAATTGACTCCCAAATACCGCAAACCCAGAAGTAAGTGTTCTGGTTTGTGAATGTTTTTCGGAAGCCGAACGTCAGATGTGGCTTCCACTTGAATGCAGGAAGCTCCTGCAGCCAATTGGAAGCCATGCCTTGGTTTTCGAACAGTTTTGGGAGTCGAACGGACTCCTGGAACGGATTAAGTTTGAGAACCAAGGTACCACTGTACTTTGCAGGAGTAATACTATCCTTAACATCATCTCTTGGGAAAGAGGTTTGAAACATTAGGGCTATTCTGCACTTATTCATGTTATATTTCTATGGTGTTAGCTTAGGTGAACTCTCTTAATGATCAGTGAAGACATATAATTTTTACTAGTTCTTAACATTAGGTCATTGTACACAATTTCCAGTTGTGACTGTCTTTTCCAGTTCTGACTCATTTCCATTTGTGGCTGCCTTTTTTAAAAAAAAATTGTTTATTCGTATTTTCCAGAGTAGCAAACAATAAAATTGAACATTGCCAGACAAAACAAAAGAAGGTCATGCACAACACAGACATTACATTTCCACCCCCTGCATCCTCTTGTGGGTAGTGATCCTCCTTCATAAAGCTGAGTAAGAGAGCAATGACATATTGCTACTATCATAGAAAGAAAAGGGTTTATATCAAGGTGCCTTTCTGCTGAGATTCCTGCATTGGCGGGGGTTGGACTAGATGACCCTTGGATCCCTTCCAAATCTATGATTCTATAATCAAGGTGTCTTTCGAAAATGATTCTTGTAGGAAGCCAAATACTCTGCAAGCCTGCATTTACAAGAGATAGAGTAAAATGCAGCAGGATCTGCTAAACCCCTTAAAACTCTATTATTATGTGTCAATTCTTCAGCCAGTGCAAAGTGTCATACTTGCGAATACCAGCTTTGCAATGATAGTGCAGAGGCAAATTACAAGGTCTTTGTATGGTTGTTTGGAAAGCTCTGCTGTAGGGAATGAAAGGAGTCCATTTCAGAAATTGTGAGGTGGCCCTTTCCTGGTAGTTTCGAAGAGGGAAGCATCATAACTCAGTGACAGTGCACTTGCTTGTCATGTAGAAGGTCCCAGATTCACCCCCCCCAGCTGCTTCTTTGTTAGAAAGCCTGGAGAGCTGATGCCAGTCAGTGTAGACAATATTGGGCTAGATGGACCAGGATGAGGCCGCTTCCTATGTTCCTACGAAGGCCTCAGAGCAGCTAGGATGAAGTTTGTGCTTCTAAACTCTGCAGTAGGTTAGATGTTTCCATGACACAGTGTTTTCCCTCCCCATAGGCTCTTGTGCCTGAGGCCAAACCACTATCCCAGACACAGTGAAAAAACAGGCCTACAACAATTCCAGGCCCACTCAACCCCTTGACACCTAAAAAAAAATCTTCCGATCGTCACTGCCTGGATCCTCCTTCTCCACTCCTCCACAACAGATGTAACTGTATCTGAGACTGCTTTGTAGAGTTAAGAAAGATTTTAGCTGAGGGACAGAAATCATGAAGCATTAAAAACCACCTAACTTTTCAGACATGCCTTTGAGCCTGGTTCGGCCAAGAATGTGGGGTGCCACAGTGGCCCTCTTTTAGGGGAACAACAAAGAAATGGCAATAAGCCACAGGTCTGTTTTCTGAGATGGTGGTTTTGCCCCCCGAGGTGTAGTGGAGCCACAAACCAGAGCTGGCTCTTCACATGGAGAACAAAAACAAGGATTTATAACCACAGATTGGTTTCACCATCGCTTCTGTCAAATAGCGCAGAACGGGTGCTGAACATCACAATTCCAGTTGGGCAGAGGCCTGACATGGTGTAGAGATCTTGGCTGAAGTTACAGCTTCTGCTGCTTTCCAGCGAGTTTCAGGCCCTTTCTGGAAATACATGGAAAGGAAGGCAAGCATAGCTTCATCTAGGACAGCTATGAGCTAGAGCTGTGCAGGCTTACCATGAATGGGAAACCACCCAGCACATCAAGGAGGCAGGTATTTTACTGCCCGCTTGGCTCTCCAAAGGGTTCAGATCAATCTAGAATGGCTCAGGAGATGTTTTGCTGTGGTTTCTGATACTAGCTTTGAGGTCTCTTATGCTCCAAAGAGGTAAACATATCACAGTCTGTTTGGGCCATAAAAGCCTAGCCTGATGTAGACTGCAGCAATCCACTCTGGATAGGGCCAGCCCTACCATTAGACAAATTGAGGCAGCTGCCTGAAACAGCAGGTGCTTGTGGTGGCAAATGGCAGCAAAGTGTTAAGGTTTGTGAGTGTGCTGCTGTTACCCAATAAAGGGAGTCTGGAAACACGCCAGTCCTCTTTAGCCAAATAAAGACAGCAGCGTCATAGAAAGAGATCATATTTATTGCAGGCTGCAGCAAGAAAAAATGGTCCAGAGGAATTCTCCAAATTTTGGACCCCAAATACAAAATTCAAGACACTTTCATAACATTTATATGCGTGATCACCTTGTGCATGATCCTTTTCAGTAATATGATTGGATAACAGAATGCCTGGATAGCTTGTGGACCCCTAAAACAAATTTCATTGGTCAGAACAGCCTGCCCATAATTACCATGACAACAGGTATCTTTAAGCAAAGTTCATACAAAATGTTGCTTTTCTACTATCTGCTGCATGAAGACTTGTCTGGGTCAGGAGAATTTACTGTTTCTCTTCTTTGAAGATCTCCCAGTATTTCTTCTGCTCAAGGTTAGCTTGCTCTTCTCTGCTTTGGAAGCTGATAAGAGAGGCCCACAATGGGTGCTATGCCCGCAAAATACAAAAATGCACCTTCTTATTCACAGGTAAGGGGTGCAGGGAGAAGTAGCAAACAGTTAGAGCTTCAAGGCAGCAGTGAATTCCTTGCAAAATAAACAGGCAGGAGAGAGATTATATTTCCAACACATTACCAATACAGGGCAATGGCACAGATACCTTGTGCTTGTGGCTGTGATAACATGTTTATGCAGACTCAGCACTTAGCAGGCTGAGGTCACATATTCTGTGACAGAGGGTATGAACCTAGGTGTGTGTCCTGGGTCATGACATCCACGTATCACCACTGCACAACATACCCTTGCTTCTCCAACAACTTGCTTCTCACATTGGGTGACTAGATGCTCCTGAGAAGCTAACAAGAAGGAGACGAGGGAAATGACCCTCTCCATTTGCTGGTATTCAGAGGTGTTCTGCCTCTGATCCTGGATGTTACATTTGTTAGGAAAGCCCCTTAAATAAAGTCCAATGTCACTTTAGTAAGGAATCTGAAGGGGTGGTGGATAAAACCTAGTCTATAATTTGAGGAGAAATAAAAAGAGAGATTTTGTCTTTCTTAGTTCAGGCCTTGTACATAGCAGAAAGACATTTAACCAAACATTCAGAGATAAAAACTCCATCAGAACTAGATAGCCAATCAGGATATGTGCTGCCTCAGTGAATATCATGCTAATAAGCTTCATTGTTACGCAGTCCTTCCCTCTCTTTGTTAGCTGACTTTAACACCAACATGATTAACGCTTAAATTACAAATGGAATGATTCCCGCTGCTCAGCTTCTGACACAAGATAGATATCACGACTAACTGAAAAAGCACAGTGTATGCATAAATTCTTTTGGCATTTCACCTGGTTAACCTAGGTAGAAAATAAAAATGGTAAGACAGACCTCTTTGATACGAAAAGAAAAAATTGATGCTATAGCACTGTTTGCCAAAATCACTAGCAAATTTATACCCCAGAGCTTTGCAAAAGCTTCAGGTTGGGCCCCAGGCTATGAATGTTTGGGCTGTTCTCTGCCATTGTACAAATCCTTCAGAACCTCTGCCAGCCAGTATATGAAGGAGACAAGCCAGCACTTGGCATGGGTTTGGAAGGATACATCACAAATAGACACTGTGATTGTTGAGGCAGAGCCTCGTTCCAAAGAGATGTCAGCTGTGATGGCAGTCTCCTTCACACACTGCACTGGGCAGTATTGGATTCTGGCATCATGTGCAATAAGAATATAAGAGGTGCCCTGCTGAATTGGGTCTGCTTAGCTGCCCAGCATGCTTTTTCCAGCTTTGGCTAACCAGATGCATCTGAGATGCATTCACAGAAGGGGAGAGTGCTCTTGTGCCCAAGTCCTGCTTGCAGGCTTTCCATAGGTATCCGATTGGTCACTGTGAGAACTTTGGCCTCATCCATTAAGGATTTTCTTATGTTTTCAAAGGCAGCAGCTTTGCCCTGTTCTCCAGTATCTGGAATTCATGGAGGTGGCACTTAGCTCTCATACAGGACAGGTGTACTTCATGCCTTTGTTTGACCTTATTTTAATGCCATTTAATCTAGTGGCTCTTATGACACCAGGAATTCCCAGAAGGTAATCAGGCATTAGGTGAAGAAGCATTTTTTTTTGTCTGTCTCAAACCTACAGCCAATCAATTCCACTGGGCAAAATTATGGAATCATTACAGTGTTTTTGGAGCTGCATCATCTGGGATGTTGAGAGGAGATGCGTATATAGGAAAACCGGAAGCCTCCTTAAATTGAGCATTAGTTCATCTAGCTCAGTCTTGTCTACATTGAATGACAGTGGCCCTTCAGGGTTTCAGAGAGGGGAGATTCTCAGCCCTATCTTGGGGGTGCCAGGGAGCGAACCTGGACCCTACTGCAGGCAAAGTAGCTGCTCCTCCACTGAATTATATGGAATAGGAACCTGGAACTCTACCAGAAGAAAAGCCTAGCATGGACTCACCCATGCCTTTGTTAAAAATCTTCCTTTGACTTTATGATCAAGAGCACAACAGTAACTTGAAACCAGAATAAGAATTGGAGCAGCATTTGTGAGACTGGTGTGTACACCATTTTGCTGCATTTATTGGTCCATACTCATATTTTTGCACAGGAGCGATGATGTGCATCAGTTTCTTTGATAGTTCCACTCTAACACCATATGACAGATGCTCTGTGACAAATGTTGCCAACAGAATAAAATGAAAGGTGTGGTTGAAATCAGAGGCCAGGCCAGCCAGAAATGAGGGGGTACCATCTCTGCCTCAGGCAGCAAAATGTCCTGAGCACATACCGATGCTAAAACGAAACAAAAAACCTGATGAGGTGCAAGCCTTCTGTCACAATGCTACTACTTCCTTCATATAGGCCATCACTGCACAGCAACTGCACAACTTACAATTCCCCAAAAAGCAGACACCCCTCCTAAGGGAGAATTTTGATTCAGTTCACACGTAAAAGTGAACCAACCTAAGTACTTTCTGGAAGAAATACACAAACTGGAACAATGTTATTCTTCAAAACTGTACTTCTCAGAATTTTGCAGTGTAGTCTTCCAGCCATGTCATGTGTACAAAAAATGCATAGATCGGTGAAAATAGAATATAAAATGCATTATATCAGGGGAGACTGCTTTGCAAAATAATAATAATACATATATTAGGTAAAACTGCAGATAAAAAGGTGCAAATTGCAAGAAAATTGCACTAAAATGCTGAGGAGTTTCTTTAAAAGAAAAAAAGTGGAAATGAGGAGAAGTAAGAGTGGGAACATGAGAAACTGATAGAACCCGACACTAACAATCACCCACCCCAACTTGGGGGGGTTTCTTGGGTACGATGCATGGGCACGCCCTACGTGAAATCTCTCTGTGCTGAAGCATGCCAGTCCTTTTAAATTCCTCTTCTGATCTCCCTCCTGGCGGAGGCTGCATGATGTCACCCTTGCTCAACAGGGGTTCACCTCCCATCCTGCCTGCTGAAGCCTCCTGAAAAGAAGCGGGAGGTTGAGATTCCACAAGGGACTGAAAGTGGGAGGGAGGGAGGGAGGGAGGCAATTGCTGGGGACTGGCCAGAGCAGGTTGCCATTTAGAGCTCTCCTACATCTGGACCAGGCTTTCCCCGTCTTCCTGCTGAGAGGAAGATGCAAAGTGAGCGACCACCCACATGGCCGAGCAGAGCCAGCCTCATCCCCAAGGAATCCAATGTATATTAACAAAGAGAGCCAGAGAGCTGTCTCCTGCCACACACACACACACACACACACACACCCCTCCCTGCCTCTCCTCCTTTGCCCTGCTCCCCTCCTCTACTGCTACCTCGAAGAAGGAACAGGCCAAGGCGTGCTGTTCTGTTTCCAGCTGCTCTTTGGGGTGAGGGTGGGAGGCGTTTGCAGCAGCAAAGCCGAAGGAGAAAGGAGAGGCACAGTTAGAAAGAAAAGGATCCAGTTAGACATCACCAAGGCCAGGTTGCCTGGACACTCGCAGCATAACAAGCAGTGCCTTTGTCTGTTTCTGACCAGGCTAAAAATGCCAAGAGTAGCACAAGGGAGCAGGAGGCAGGCAAACAAGGTTGTATGTATGTGGACCTATGGTTCTGCGCTGGTCATAGGCAGGTGCAACAGTGATTATGCTGGGTCTCAAGATGCCTCCTGTGGCAGCACACAGAAGACCTACCTAGCAGGCCAGCAGCTCCCTTTTTAGGCACCAGCCCTCAGCCACTGGACTCACCATCTTAAGAGTGAAAATGCTTTGACTACTCAGGGTTTGTGATGTCATTCTGTCCCTGAGACAGCCTAGGCTCACACAATGAATTATATATTTGTGTGCCATTACAGAGGTACATCAGGAGAAGATGTTCCATCACTAAATCTATGCCAACAATGCAGTTGACCTGACTGGCAAATCCCGGGGGCCAAAGGGGTGTCTGGACTCTTGAGTTTGAAGGATCAAGGGCCAATTCACACAACCAAACTAATGTCCTAAGAAGGTGGGCTGAGTGTGTATTTGTTCAGAATTTAGCCTGGGGATAGCCAACCTGCTATGCTCCAGAGGCTGATGGACTCCAACTCCTATCATCCCTGATCATGCTGGCTGGGGCTGATGGGAGCTGGAGTTCAACGACAACTGGAAGGCACTACATTGGCTGCTTCTGATTTAGCCCATGGTGCTTCATTGCCTACTCGGCATACATGTGAACCTGCATGTACAGCAAATCCACATAGGAAATGTGGATTGTATTTTGAGCCAGGTGAACACTGAAGTAACCCCACAATGGCTTCAGGATGTTCAAGGGTCCTCTCAACCACCTTCTCAGCCCTCTGAATGGATCCTCTGAACCATGGCGGACCTTGGCTTCTCAGATTCCAGCAGCGCCCTGAGCGATGCCAAAATTTGGTGCCCCCATCTCTCACACCCCATTCTAAATTGCAGTTGCGGGGCTCCCTGCGTTTGATTCTGACACTGGCTGCACTCCCCCTAAAGCTGCCTCTGCTCGGAAATGGACTCTGGGGACTGATCCTCTGCCAAAGAGTCTTTGACAAAAGAGGGGGGAGAACGAGCTGCTTTGACTACCCGTGCTCACGGCAGTCTGGAAAAGTGGAGAAACCACAATGCACACCACCTCTGACTAACATTGTGCCCTGGGAGGGCTACGTGATGTACCAGACAGGGGCGGCTCAGCCTCACCAGGTGGGGTCAGATCTGCTGTAGGAGGGAGGCAGGCAGGCAGGCAGGCAGGCAGGCAGGCAGGCAGGCAACTCTGCAGCTCAGTGGCTGGAGGGCAGGAGCAGCTGGGCTCCTCAACCGCAGCAGATCCCACTTGGCCCAGATCGAAATATGACTAATGCAGCATTTATCAGACCGTAACAAGGAAGCTTCATGCCTCTTCAGAAAGGCAGCTTAATTGCCAGCCCCTTGAGGGCATGTTGGCACACTTTGAATTAGAAGGACTGCAGACAAACCCTGTTTCTCAAGGCGGGCATGCTCCACAGAGCTGTGTCATAGGCAGCCAAAGGAGCCAGGACTCTGCCTCCAAGGCCAGGCGCAAGTGGTGCAGATAGGCAACTAGGCTCTGGACTGAATGATCTTAGAGGATAGTGTGTGTCACTCCACTTCATTCAACATGTGGTGAACCAGCCCTATTCCCTGTGCTGAGTGGGACCCCCGACTCCTTCCCTGATGGTACCTTGCAGCATAGGCAGTGCACAACATCCCAACTCTCCTGTCCTAAGTTATGGCTGCCTCTTGGATTTTGGCAGCCCGGGATGTGATGCAAGGCCTCCTAAAGTAAACTACTTGAGAGGCAGTCAATGGGTTAATAAAATATTGGATCAAATATCTATGGCATATTCCTTTTAAAAATTGTTTGAAAATGTAACATATTTGGAAGGAAGGGCTGACATGGGGGTGCCTTTTGCAATTGACATTATATGTGTGTTTTGTGTTCTCAGAAACAGATTCCAAGGACAAAATGTGCTTTGGGAAGCGGCCCTGAGTGGCCAGTACAGGATGGAATGGGATCTGCGGCGTTGTCCTGAAATGCTTTGAAGAGGAAGATGCATGTTGACGACACAGCCTTCTAATCTAAAATAAATGGCTTGGGAGTGGCTGATGAGGCTGGGAGAGTATACTGCACAAAATTTGCTCCCTTGCTCTGAATCCCCATCCCACCCCGGCCTGACTCTCTCATTTCAGAAGGATTCCCATGTGGGGCATCAGCCAGTGTCCATCTACCCTCTCCGTACTGCCACCTTTCCACAGGAAAAGCAGCAGAGAGTGGGGCTAGCAATAAAGCTGGTCAGAGGTACAGAAAAAGATATTATCTCTGAATCTCTCTGAAATTGACTGCATCCGGCTTCTTTGATCTTTTCCCAGACTGAATCCCTGAAGGGTTCACTCAGGTTTGGGTGGGCTGTGGTTGAGCATCCGCAATGCATGACTCAACAGCCTCCTCGGTTCTGAGTCACAGCACCCTGGTCTCATCCAGCAGCTGGCCCACAGAGCTGACATAGCAAAGTCCTGAGAGCCAAGTCCACATCTTTGTAGTAGCTCATTCTTTGCGATCCATCACTCAGCTTCCTTGCTCTAGGAAACTTTGTCTGGAACAAAGAGCTTACCTGCATGTTGAAACTTTTGCAAGGCATGTGCTCAAGGAGTGCTGCATCTTCAGTGTAATCAACGGCTTTCCAATTCAGCACCTTTTGCAAAGGTCAAGACATAAGCATGTGGAAAGGAAAGGAAAACAGCTGGTTCACAAACCACAGTGAAAGAATTAAAGATATGCAAGACTGATGAGAGCCGGCTCTTCCATTAGACAAGAGGGAGACGGCTGCCTCAGGGGACAGAAGCTGGAGAGCAGATAGCAGTGGCCAGGTGTCCAGAGGACTAAATTGTGTGTACCATTCGGTCAACCTGCTGCCCTCAAGTGCAGTGATGGATACAACTCTATTCCCAGCTTAAGAATGGGAAGTGTAATGCCGGTGGACAACAAAAGAGGTTTAAAGACACTTTTAAGGCACATCTTTAAAAATGTAGTATAAACACCGATAACGGAGAAACACTGGCTTGTGAGTTGGAAAACAGCCTTTACCAAAGGTGTCATGGACTTCAAAGAAGCACAAACTCAGGACAAAAGGGAGAAACAAGCTAAGAGGAAGGCACATTTGGCAAATCCACACTGTGATCAATTCCCACCCAGAAACCTATGTCCCCACTGTGGAAGGATGTGCGGATCCAGAATTGGCCTCCACAGTCACCTACAGACTCACTATTAAGACCGTATTCACAGAAGACACTCGGCTACGAGTGGTTGCCAAAGAGGAACTGCTCACATCCACACTGCCTCCCCCAAAGAACTCTGCAAATAGTAGTGTACGCCTCCCAGAGTTACAATTCCCAGCTCCCTTAACAAACTACCATTCCCCGGGTTCTTTGGGAAGGCCATGCACTTTAAATATATGGTGTGCATGTGGCCACTGTCTCATCACCAGTGTTGAAGTAAGGTTCAGCAGCCAGTTGTTCCAGCTTCACCTCTGGCAGCAAAATGTCCCGTGCAGGCCCTGGGAGCTGGCATTATTTCCCCAACTCCCATTGTAGTGACTGAATGTGGGTGATGGAACTCCATCATGTTTTGCTAGTAAGTCATACCCATTACCGTGGCCCAGATTCAACCCTCTCTGACCACCAAACGCAAGGGCTGTTGCCTTATCAGAAGGCTGAGAATAATATGAAAACCCAGTGGAACAGTTGCGTTAGAGGAAGCTTGTTGTGCAGCAGGAAGTATCGGAGCTACAGCAACCAGTCACGAGAGCCATGCTGACTTCCAGCTCCTTATCTTCCACAACCCATTTCACTAGCATCGCTTGTAGTCTGCTGAGGAACTTCAGCTTAGTGTGGTGTTGAATGCCACCCATTATTGCTAGATGGGATCCAATGGTCAATCTATTCCCAGGCATCCCATGGACAAAAAACCTTCTTCAATCAACACCCCGGATGGATTAGCCTGCATTATCACCATCAGCAAGCAGAGAGGACAAGCGAGCCTCATGCATTGTGCCGGAGCAAGTCATACATCTTGTAAAGCAAATCCAGATGGCCGCAGCAAAGAGGATTGTGCCAAGTGCTGCAGGGGAAGGAAACAAACAAGAGGCAGGCTTACCAACCAGTTGAACTTGTGCACGTTTGCTTTCTGACCATCAGTGTGACATCCCCCATCAAGCTATTGCTCCATTCTCCTTTTCAACCTCAAAGATGCCCACAAGCCAGAGTTCTCTCTCTCTCTCTCCCTGGCGCCAAAGAAGACCCTGTTCTCAGGCAGACCGGTAGCTAAAGCAGGCCAAACTGGATGTTGCACTTGGCCAGCTGTATATACAAAAAAAATGAGTATCATAAGTGCATTTAATGGAGAAAGCAGCTAGGCTGTGTGAGCCAAGAAAGGGGGTTTCTCCCTTTGCAGCACACGAATCTAGCTGAGGGGGTTGGTGGGTTAAGGAGACCTTGGCAAAAGTTCTGCAGGGATCTCTTTGAACAGAGAGGAGGGGGGAGGGACCCTGCATCTGGCTGCCGACAGCTTCAGACTTCTCTGCCTTTGAAAAGTTACGAACAGCAGGTCAGCTCATATTTATGCTGCGCAAGCCAAATCGTCCTCCCACTGCCTCCAGGAACACTTAGCCATATGGTTATGCTAAAAACCCAGCCGCAGCTAAAATCAAACAGAATAGGACTGCCCAGAGTGGAGACACTCTCTCACATACACACTTGTGGATGGCCTGCTTCATGCTCTGCCTTCCCCCGTATCCTGCTTCTCTAGCAGAGCATCCATCCATCCCTGGAGCAGGGGTGGAGAGCCTGCTGTGGTCCTCCAGGTGTTGCTGGACTCCAACTCCCATCAGCCCCGGGCTTCATGGTGAATGGTCAGGGATGAGGGGAGCTGTAGTCCTGCAACATCTGGAAGGTCATAAGTTCCTTTTCTCTGCTCTGGAGTCTCCAGCAGACCTTTCCCAGGTTCACAACAGGCAATCTGAGAAGCAAGTGGGTCGGGGCAGCCAGTCACACATTTTTCCTGGGCAGAGTCGAAATCCCATGACTGGTTTGGAATCCACTGTAAAGACAAGAGAATTCACCAGGTCTGTGTGCCTACACTCCTGTTTTGTGCAGTAACATGGGGTTATTTTATGGATGGATTGGATCAGGAGTGATACTTCCTATCTCTGTTGCCATAGGATTATGGGATAGAAGTTGGTGGCAAGGAGACACAGGCAGGCTACATGCCATGATGTACAGGCTGGGGCAGGTTAGGAGTTTCTCAGTCTACCAAAGTTTCCCTATAGCATAACATTAAAAGTTCTAAGATCACCTTTTACCCAGGGAAACAGAGGAACCTGCCTTACACCAAGTCAGCTCATAGGTCTATCTAGCTCAGGACTGAAGACACCAACTGGCAGCAGCTCTCCAAGGTTTCAGATGGAGGTCTCTCCTTTGGTGTGCAAACCATGCACTCAGCCACAGCCCTTCCAGGTTTGAAGCAACAGCTGTTGGTTTGTGCAACAATGTTAGCGTTATATTTTTATTTTTGTGTGTTCCCAGACTTTGGAAACCATGTTCTTCCGCCCACCCTCCAAAAGAACACCCACTGTAGGGATGCATGTGGGTCCTCTCGAAAGTCAGAGACGTTTTAACCAGGGAAGTGCACCTTCAATCACACTGATGTGCCGCCTACTGGCAGGCGTTTGAACTGGTCAAGTGAGCATTGATTTATCTGCAGCTCCATGCTTCACTTCCAGAATGGGTGAAGATGCACAATATGCTGCGAGAGTGATGAGGAAAGAGAGTAGACAGAATGGGTGAAGCAATGAGGACTTGACGAGGTGGGAGAAAGAAGAAAAGAACACTCTGGGAGGAAGACAATGGGATGCATTCAAAGTGGAAGTGGGGAGAGAGATGAAGATGGACCTTTTCAATGTACTTAATTGCATAAGAGGAGCTGAATCAGGCCAAAGGTCCTTCGGGTTCAGCCCCCTGTTCTCACAGTGCCTGGGCTGAATCTGCAAGATGCCATCTTGGCATTATATGACATATTAATAATATATGCTGCCTCTGTCACTGGAGGAAGAACATAGCCATCATGACTTACTGGTTAGGAGCCTGGGAATCTGGAGCTTTTCCCTGGGTCCTGCTCCGTGTGAGTTGATTGCCTTATTTGAGCAAAACAACCCCTGGCTATTCATGCCTGGTGCCATGACACCAGCCTGCTTTTCAGATGCCACAACCAAGCCCTGGCATAGCCCCATGTTTTCACTGGAGGCTAGCTGCTAAGAGGCATATTTATAGCTTTTCGGGAGCCAGCACCCATGCCCTCTGTGTCCTCAGCCCTGCTGTGGGAAAGCAGATTTCAGGAAGGCTCCAAAAATCACTAGGCCCTAAACCTGGTCCTCTCTTCCTCTTCCTCCTCCTCTCCCTGCACTCACGATCCTCTTTTATAGATGCTCCATCTGGGTTTGTGCTCTATAAACACAGTAAAGATCACATCTGGTGAGGGAGAGCATTCCATTTAACAGTCATCCCTGCCCTAACACCAGCAGAATGGATTCTTTGCATCTTTCTTCACCGGGTGGATCCCACTGCCTGAACGGACTTTTGCAGGATGGGAGTTGGAGGAATAGAGGCACTCAGCCTAATAGGCAAAATAGAAATGGACAAATTGCTGGAATTGGATGGCATCCCCTTGAGAGTTCTCAAACTCCCCTATAAGGAAAGGTTGCAGCTTTTGGTGCTATTTAGTTTAGAGAGGCTTACCAATCATGAAACTCACTGCATGGCTTGGGATCAGTCACTTTTTCTCAACCTACCCTGCATCACAGGGTCGTTGGATAAAGTGGAGAGGGGGAGTGTTATCTCCTTGCAGGGAAGGTGAAATATAAAATTAATGATACATGCATACATTTGAGAAGGCTGTTTTTGGAGGTACATGAGGAATAGCAACATCAGCTTCCTTTAGGGGGTAAGCTTGTGGGCTGCTGTGGGAGAGACCCCAGCTTCCTCTCCCCTCTGTTTCTTGAACAAGGAGGAGGAGTTGGGGAAGGCCATCATAGGGCTGGCTGGAGGAGGCTGCACCGAGAGATCAGGAGCTATGACTGACTGCTGCTCTAGCACCAAGCTTGCTGAAGCTATGAGAGTGGCAAGGAGAAACATTCTTGGAACATAATATTCTACACCCCCTCCATTGAAAACTCCAGGTGTAAATATGTGTACAAGTAACCATATTTCTTAAAGAAACTAGGCTCCACTGTCCCTCAATTTTGCTAATGGAAATACAATCCTAGAACCCCCTGGAATCTTGCTACTGCTTGGCAGAGATCAGGAGTGGCATGCAACCTTTGTAACAGTATTATAACATGCAGAAGAACTCTCTCTCTGCTAGAGATTTCCTGCATCCTGCCCTTTCGCACATCACTGGCACATGCTCCTTTGCAGCACGGTGACAGCACCCAGCCAAAATTACTGCTCCTTCGCTGGCTCCATTTTTTCACTGATTGTTTTCTTTGCAGGTCACGGGAGTCTGCCATTTCCCAGTGCACATCAGTGAGACTTGCAGCGCTGCTGCTGTCACCATTTTTCACATCAGCAAGCAGCCTGTTGACTTCACCCCTCTAATGGAAGAGCTCTCTGCCCAACAGCATCCGAGCCTTCCCTGCAAATCCAGCCCAGTTTATTCTACAAGGGATCAGGCTTGCAAACGGGGGGGGGGGGGGGGAGACAATCTGTGCACAGCCCCTGGAGCCCAGCACCGATACGCTTGTGCTGGGACCAGGGAGCATTTCTTTGTGCAGCTGGCATGATGCAGCTTGCTCTGGGTGTTCCCTTGAAGGCTGGTTCTGTTGATTTTTGCAGTGTTTTGGATGAATGCCTGCTCCAGAGAAGATGGAAAAATGAGAACTTTACCCACCTTACCCCTTACTAAGGTGAACCTCTGTCTGTCACTATGGGAACCCCTCCCATATAAAGCCCCATCCGAGATGACCTCATATCTCCTCCCAATTAGGCAACTGTGCCACCCAGCTCAGCTGTTTCAAGGGCAGCACATCTGGCTGCACAGCCAGGGGGTGGGCACTGCTTGGGGTTTTCCAGGCCTGCTGAAAAAGTCTGGCACCTGTTATTGCCAAGTATTCATTAACACCTTTCTCGTTCTGTTTCTCTCCCCCCCCCCCCCCAAGATCTGTTTTAGGATCTTTTCCCATTAATGCCCAAGTGCTGGTCATAGCAAGGAAAAGGTCTGGGAGCATAAGCTACAAATGTACGGTGGTTAGATCAGATCTCACAGCCGTTAACTGTGAGGTCACTGACACAACTGCGCACGAGGTCATGCTGGGAAATGTTTGCATCCAATAAATGTCGCTGCCAAACCCTGCACATCTGGACTCTACATACACAAAGGAAGCAATGACCCTGCCTGCCAGGACAGAGAAATATTTTGATATTAAGAAGCCCAGATGCTCCCTCTTCTGCCATTTGTTAATGTTGCGGATCAGAGCAGCAGGAGAATGCTAGTGGTAGTAAGTGCTTTAGTACCAACAAAAGGGGGAAAGGTTGGAAGAGAAAGAGAGCACTAGAGAGATTGGTATTGATCTAGAGATACATCGCAAAAGGCCTCAAGCTTTTGATTCATCCTGAATATTAGTGTACACCGGATGCTACAAAATCATCTTCCACTTGTAACAGTCCCATCCATGCCACACATTTAAAGCAGTGGAGTCCTGAATCCTTGCTGAAATGGGGTTCATAGGCACTGTTTCCTATATTCTTTCCCATATTTACTGATACTTACAAACAAAACAGATCTTTGCCACTCACCAAGGCACTGTTCCCAGAACCCTTTACAGTTCCTGAGATTCTTTAGGGAAAGTTAAGGTGGTGTGGCTTTAAATGTGGGTGTGGCCAAAGGGAACAACAAGCAAAGACAGTGTGGGATTTGGTTCTGATACTTGCCAGATAGATGCTTATTGGCATCAGCACCAGTCACATTTCTGGGGGGAGGACATTCCATAGCTGAGGTGCTGCTTAAGAACAGGACCTTCACTTGGTTCATAGAGAGTTGGATGGGAGTCCGAGGGTCATCTAGACCAGGGTTTCCCAACCTTGGGTCTTCAGCTGCTTTTGGACTACAGCTCCCATGATCCCTAGCTAGCAGGACCAGCGGTCAGGGATGATGGGGATTGTAGTCCAAAACCAGCTGGAGACCCAAGGTTGGGAAACCCTGACTTGTCCAGCCCCCCACAATGTCACAAATATAAGTAACTACACAGGCAGCAAAGTCCGCCTGTTGCCTCCCGCACGATGCCCACAAACTTGGGGGGCGCAATTATTTCGCCAGGCACTGCCAATACACATGGAGCCACTGTGCGCATGCTAACGTGTTTCAGGTTTGTGTTGCGTTCTACCCCCTGCTATCCGAGGCAGGGACAGCTCTCCCCTGTACCAATCAAATTAAGAATACAGGTAGGTGGAGAAGATCCAATGCAGCCGGAAGGGTGCTGAGCGACAGCCCTTCTTGTTTAATCTCAGGCAGCTCTTTGTGGTGGAAGGGTTCCTTGAGGACAAGCAATGCTTTGTAGCTATGATGAGCATCAACAGCCATTCCCGAGTGGGGAGGGGGTGGTAATTTAATTCAGGTGAGGCAATTACAGACAATTGGCTGCTATGGAGTGTCACTTGGCAAGAGATGAGAATTCCAAGCAGGTACTTCTCACATATCAAAGGATCAGCTTGTTCTAAAGGGGAAAGACTCCCTGCACATCCTACCTTACAACTTCCATTGTAGACCTGGGAGCTGAAAGCACTTCAATTACAACCCCTGTAAAACCATTCACCCTGAAAACAAGTCGAAACAATGAGCTAAACCCGGGATTGGGAGTTCCCCTAGCAAGCAGTTGGAGGAATGCTTGCCCTGATCTCCTGTTTTCCAGATTGTGTGTTCTTGACTGTTCTAAAGAGGAGGTTTTTATTTATTTTATTTACTTGCTGTTAAATTTATAGCCCACCCTTCCTCCTGAAGGAGACCAGGGTGGCAAACAAGGGATAAACTCTAAAAACTGCTTATAACAATCCCAGTGCAGATGCAGATCTCAACTTACAAGGCTTGCTGGGAGAGGAAGGTCTTCAGCATCTGTCTAATATTCAAGGGGAGTTCGAAAGGGGAAACGCCACAACACTAAATGCCCAATTCCTAATTTGTGCAGAATGGACCTACTGATAAAATGGTGTCTGTGGGAGGACCCTCACCTGCAAAGTGTAGTGATCAATTGGGTATATAAGGGATGATATGATCTTTCAGGCATCCCAGCCTTAAGCTTTATAGGAGTTTATACCCCAAACCAGCACACTGAACCTATCCTGGGATAGGTCAGCCAATGCCATTCTTTCAATAGCAGGATAACACATTAGTGGTATCTTGCCACCACATTTTGCACCAGTTGCAGCTTCTGAACCAACTTCAAGGGCAGCTCCACATAGAGCGCTTTGCAGTAATCCAGCCTGGAGGTTACCATCGCATGGATGACAGTGGTAAGGTTATCAAGGTCCAGAAACGACAGTAGCTGTCTTACCAGCTGAAGCTAGTAGAAGGGACTCCTAGGCAGAGGTCACTTGGACCTCCAGCAACAAAGATGGATCCAGGAGCACGCCTAAACTATGAACCTGCTGTTCCAAGGAGAGCACGGCCCCATCTAAAGTGGACAACTGGCCAATTATCCGGGCTCAGGAAGTTCAGCACCATCTGGAGGACAACAGATTGGCTGTTCTTTCCCACAGTGCTATAAGCACACAAGTGTGTAAGGAGCAGCAAACTAAGCTGCTGAAGGGATACAATGAATGGATCGGTCAAAAGGTACCACTTGATGTACCTGCACAATTTTCAGAATACAGTGGGAGGCTTGCTAGGTTTGGATCAAAGAACCAGTTTAGCTTGTGTTAATATACTGTTAGAAAGACATTGTTTGGAGAAAACACCTGATGGTAGAAAACTACCTAGGTTCAAAGCTTCACAGATTTCATCGCAGGAACAATCCCGCATTGTCTGCAGGAGGGATCAAATAGGTCACTCAAGCAGCCATTTATAATTTTTGTGAAAAAGTCCCCTCCTGTCCCATAGAGCATTTCTTCCCCTCTTTTGTCCCCTGTTCCAAACAAGAGGCATGAAAAGAAAAGGTGTGCAGGAGAAAGCAGGTGGCCTCATGTTTTTCAAGAAGCAGGGGAAGAAAAGTATGCAAGATAGAGTAGTTATGCAAGGGTTTGAACGTGCTCTTTTCCCAATCTGAGATTCATTCAGATAAAAGCTGTCCCTGAATGAACGGAAGAGCTGAATTGGGTGGCTCATTTAGCAGAAGCAGTGTGCCAGCCAGTTTAAAGTTTCGTCTCCTCCGGGCGCTGAATTCTTGAACCAGCAAGAGCAAGTACTTGGCGACCCAATGACTCAGCAACCCACTAGGAGATGATCAAAATGCAAGCCCCCAATAGGGCTCCAGGCAAGATTCCACTGCAAACTGAGAGAAGGAAGCAAGCAAGCCTGCATTTCTATGTCAGCATGTCCCCAGTAGCAACCCCTCTGTATCCCTAACTCAGATTTATGCACAGTTGCTAGCTGGTGAATTCAAGCAATGTTACTTGCATTAGGCTGGTGAGCAGTATAAGGCCACATAATTCAAGCTAGTATGCATTGGAAATTATGCAAACCATGGCTGGTTAAAGCTGAACAGGGTGTATTGTGTGTGCTACATTCCTGCAATCAAATATAAAATGTTACCTCTGTACTGTGTTCTGAAGACAGATAGCAATACAGTGGTACCTCTGGATATGAATGGGATTGGTTCCGGAGCCCCGTTCGCATCCTGAAGTGCACACAACCCGCGTCTGCGTGTGTCACGATTTGCCGCTTCCGCGCGTGACGTCATTTTGACTGTGCATGCGCGAGCGGCGAAACCCGGAAGTAATTACTTCCAGGTCACAGCGGGCCGCAACTCGAAAACGCTCAACCTCAAGCAACTTCAACCCAAGGTATGACTGTAGTTTAAGTCAACTTCTTTAAAATGGCATGCATCTCCTTATCTGAAAAATGCTACCAGTTGCTGTCATTGGACACCGGTTAGCATTCTGAGAATGGCAACTAGCAATTGGCTGCCTTCTGGCAACTCAGTTCTGTTAGATCATCTAAAATGAAGCAGCTATAAACGTATGAAACCTATATTTCCAAAGTCAAACAGATGGGCAAGATTTACGAACAGAAGTCGCTGGCTTGGATTTTAGGGTAAGTTGGGGGGGGTGTGGCTTGGCGGCAGCCAAGATGGACACACAATCCTATTTTGCTCCAGTTCCCAAGACTTCCTGGATCAGAGGAGAGCTAAAATCATTACTCCTAAATTGGAACTGAAGTGAGAGGATGCAACAAAAGGTTCAAACATGGCAAGAAGAAAAAAAGTAAGTTGGCTTCCCACCCATGCAGGGAAGAGGTCTCTTTTGACACTGCAGATAAAACTGATGAGGCAATAATGGTGCAATCACATTGAGCAAAGGAAGGAAAAAATGGCAAAGAAGACCAAACTGAGTTGTCAGGTGCAGAGGAATTGGTTCAACAAATTCAATGATTGATGAAGAGGACTGGGTTAATGTCTTGAAACCGTTTATGAAAGCATTTGCATGCAAACTCTTTCTCTCACATCAGGGATGGTTAAGGAGGCCTCAGGTCTCATTTTAAAAACTCAGTCCTGGTTAAATACATTATCTGAGGCAGTGAGAGACCTACAGATTCAGCTGGAAGGCCAGCAGGATCATAACAGCTGGCTGAATATTTTGTTGAGGGGTACCCCACAGAAAGAAGGGAAGTTACCCATGGTCCATGGGCTGAACCCAGCACCCGCCAACTTGTCATTAAATAAAATTAATTTTGACTGCTTCAATAATCTCCTGCTGTAGTGCCAAAAGGTTTGTACTATACCCTCACCCAATTTCCCCCCAAATGTCCTTTTCTTTTTTTAAAAAAGGTCACGCCTACTTTAACATGTGGCCCTTAATCATGAGCTAATGTGGCCCTTGACCCCTCCAACACCCCCCAAATTAACCTCCCCTGTCTTATGTCAGGAGGCCTAAGGGAATGTAGGAGATATCCTGACAGCTGTAAAATGACTGGTCCACTCCTCCACCTCAGCTCTGAGACCATTTGTATGGCCATACATTTTGTTCACCTAGTGCTGTACAAGAAAGATGCTGTAATGGAACATGCCAACCGGGAGAAAAAGGATTAAGGCAAAATTATACCCATAAACTAAGGTGGAATGGTTTATTGGCCCTGGAAGTTAGTTTTTAGATGTTTAGCAGCAGATTCAACGAGCCAGAGCTTGCAATGACAGTTTCAGTACAAATTACAGCAAGAACATTTTAACAATTTCAAACTTGCCTAAAAAACTGAAGGTTCAGACACCGATTGTAAATAAACACCCAGATTCGGCACAAATGGTTTATTTATTGGATTAGTCTCAAGTCCTATGACTAACTCCTGGAAGCTCTGACATTATTCCTAAACCCACTTGTCAGGGCAACGTCTAGAAATGAAATGGAACTTCCAAGGATACGTAACCCAAGAATAAAACATTAACAGTGACTGCGCTGCAAGAGTTTAAAAATAATAAACTAGTGCCACCTTGTGGAGAAACTTTGCTGGATTCACTGTGGGATTTAAAAGGCACAAGAGAAGCTGGGCTTTTATAAATACATATTCTGCATATTCCTAGCATATGAGAGATACTGAATTTGGAGGTTTGCACCTTCTGATCCACATAATCAATATATGAATAACCCCCTCTCCCAATATGTGGACTGCCATCTAGTCGAAACAAACCACCAAATGCAAAGCCACTGAATAAGTCCACTGTGAGGGTAAAAATTATTGATGATTCGATAGTTGCAAATTCCTAAGTGAACTACCCCAATCTGTGTACTGCTAAAACTAATGATTGGCTTGCTGCTTCTTCACCCGCTAGATTCCGTACTGCTCTGAATGTTGTGACAATTCTTAGTAGTTTGTCTCAAAATGTGTATCAAAATTAAGTTATTGAGCAAATGCGTATTTAAATATATATTATGGGAGGATTTTTTAAAAAAACTTTTAAATGTGGAAATGGAACAATCTTATTATTTGTGTAAACTGCTCTGGGAACACAGCTGAGGGCTATGTAACAATATTTATTTTTAAAAGCATTGGAGAAAAACATCACACCACCACTCTGCTCTCTAGGTAAAAGGAAAGAAGTGCTTCCTTTCCTCTAGTAGCAGGGAAAGGGGCAGCGGCAGTAGAAATCCATGTACAGTGGTACCTTGGTACCTTGAGAGCCAGTGTGGTGTAGTGGTTAAGAGCGGTAGTCTCGTAATCTGGGGAACCGGGTTCGTGTCCCCGCTCCTCCACATGCAGCTGCTGGGTGACCTTGGGCCAGTCACACTTCTTTGAAGTCTCTCAGCCCCACTCACCTCACAGAGTGTTTGTTGTGGGGGAGGAAGGGAAAGGAGAATGTTAGCCGCTTTGAGACTCCTTAGGGTAGTGATAAAGCGGGATATCCAATCCAAACTCTTCTTCTTCTTCTTCTACAGACGCTTCAGGTTACATACACTTCAGGTTACAGACGCCGCTAACCCAGAAATACTACCTCGGGTTAAGAACTTTGCTTCAGGATGAGAACAGAAATTGTGTTCCGGCAGCGCGGCGGCAGCAGGAGGCCCCATTACCTAAAGTGGTGCTTCAGGTTAAGAACAGACCTCCAGAACGAATTAAGTATTTAACCCGAGGTACCACTGTATCCACATGCCACCTTCTCCTTCTTCCTGCCTATTTGTTGCAAAAAGCCGGAATGAAGCCTCACAGTTTCCCACTAAGGCAAAAACACTAATTCCTGCTTGCTTAAGGCCTCCCCCCTCCCTTCCCTGTGAACGCCTTTCACAGGCTAAAGCAAAGCGCAGGTCACAAAGTTTTTAAAGAGGTTGTTGCGAGGGTTAAACGATACTGGAGACAAGTGTAAGCAAGATTTAAACGGTAAAAGTGCTCCCTCCTTGGAAAGATGAAGAAAAATGCCCTCAGCCCCCATGAGTCACTTCCATTGCAATTTAGCCATAAACACTGGATGCCAAATCCATTTAAATTTAATTTATTTAGTTCTCTGGGTCGCACCTCTTACACAACGATAAAGAAGAATGTTTGTACAGCAGTCATGGAGCCCATCTTGCCACTGGCACACAAGAAACCCACAAGAACAGACCCAGAGGGGAGGGCGCTTCATTAGCCTCGCTGCCTCGCTTCCATTCTGCATACAACATAGCCTAGAAACGGAGCCAGTACATGGCGCTGCGGATACGGTTGTAGTCCGGAAGCTGTTCGATGGGACCTGAGAGAGAAAGAGAGTTGGTCATTAGAAAACACTGTCAGGAAAACATCTGGCATCATTGCTGTCCCGCTCCTCTCTAATCCACACTAAAACTATTATGGTCTTAAATCAGCTAAAGCAGAGCTAGTCTTACCTGACGGCTATGAAAGGCTTAAGATCAATTGTAACAATGTGTCTCTCTGTCCTTGGCTCCTCAGAGCCCAAATCCCCATAGTAGATGTTTGATTCAACAACAGGGCAAAATCCAAGTCTCAGACAATATGGTGTTTGAGGGGATTTTATAGACTCCCAGTTTTGTCTGGAAAGCCCCTTCCAAAGAGCTTTGCTTTGAAGACTTAGGTGGAAACTTTAATGACTGCAGTGTGCAATGGAGGAATCACCAGCTCCTTTAAGTAACCAAGCTGTTCAGGCAGGTTTTCCAAGGGAAGCGTTTCCTTGGCTGGCAGTCAAAGATGCAGGAATGCTGCTACAACGAGCCAGCCCACCTGCTAGCGTTGCATAAATGAAACTGACCCCAAGTGAAGCATTTTACAAATGTTGCCAGAGCACTTCTCGGTTAAAATTGTAGCTCCCTCGTAACGGGAGATGTAAAAAGGGTGGCGTGCAGACTTGTACTGCCTCAAGTGCTCAGATCAAACCTGATTCGCCAAATGCAGCAGGTGACTAATTTGGCATGGCTAATCTGAAGCAGCTCAAACAGAGATGAAGCCAAATAAAGGCCAAAATAGGTAAGTGGTGTTATGAAACACCCTCCGCCCCCCAGCAACCAAGGTTTCTAATGAAAGCAGCTACCATTTATGTCCTTTTTCATCTCCCAAGAAGATGAAAACATACAAGGCATAACCACTTACCAACTGCTGCAACAGCTGGGCATCTGTCATAGAGATATTTGCTGCAGACTTCCCGAATTGTTGCTGCATCAACCGCCTAGAAGTGTCAGAGAAAAGCAGAGGATTACACTTCAATCAATAAAGTCGGAGGTATTACTTTGCCACTACCCAGCAGACTGCTAGCCAAGGACTTTGTCATGGCTGGCAGAACTCTCAAGCTGGAAGGATCTCACATGGTTCCGCGATTTCTAAGATCATCTACAATGTCTTTCCCTCAAGATACATAGGAAAGCTTTATAATTTTCTGCAGCGCCTGTCCAATTAGCCTCAAACATGCCAGCACTGAACTTCAAGAATCACAACACGCTTTACTAAACATTTTTGTATGTTGTGACCAGGGTTCCAGATCTAGGCTTGATTTCCTGAGTTCTCTAAGTTCACTGCTGATGAGCAGGTGGTTACATATGCTGTACAGATACTTAAGTTGAACATAACCACCTACCCTGTTTTCCCAAAAATAAGACAGTGTCTTATATTAATTTTTGCTCCCAAAGATGTGCTAGGTCTTATTTTCAGGGGATGTCTTATTTTTCCATGAAGAAGAATACGGTACACATATTCCGGGGAGGCCTTATGTTCAGGGGGAGGCCTTATTATCGGGGAGGTCTTATTTTGGGGGGATGTCTTACTTTTGGGGAAACAGGTTAGTTGTTGTTAAAAAGGAACTATGCAGAAGGTCCAGCTTTCAATGACAAGCATTATGTTCCAGAAATGCAAGTATATTTAACTTCTCCTTTCATTTAATAAAGATACCTACAGAAATTCTGGAATCCCATTCTGCCAGAGATATCCGGCGTCCGTAGTTCAGCAGATGGCTTCCAATATTCTCACATGCAGGAGTGGTACCTGGAATATATGAGTTACAGATAGGTAGCCGTGTTGGTCTGCCATAGTCAAAATAAAAAAATTCCTTCCAGTAGCACCTTAAAGACCAACTAAGTTAGTTCTTGGTATGAGCTTTCGTGTGCATGCACACTTCTTCAGATACATGCACACGAAAGCTCATACCAAGAACTAACTTAGTTGGTCTTTAAGGTGCTACTGGAAGGAATTTTTTTATCTGGAATATATGAATTAGTCAATTGTCAGTGGAAACCTTAAGCTGTGTTTTAAGATGTAAAGAACATTATGTAAGACTATGCAAGCAGCACCTGTTGCGAACTTACATTTAACAGGCCCTGTTATATGGTCTTTTTAGAAATTCATTTCAGAAAGCTACAATAGAATAGACTTGTTTCTGGCCGGAGGCAAGAATTAGGTGAAGCCACAGATAGGACTATAGTTCAGCTATACTTAAATTAAAGGTTTACACACACACACACACACACACACACACACACACAAATCCAGGCATTATCCAGTGGCATTATCAAGGGTCAGATAGAAGTATCTGGAGTGCCATATTGAGTCCCAGGACTATCTTAAGAGACACTCCCCGTTTTTCTCCTAGGAAGGACTGGTTCTTCAAAGATGATGGTTCCTATAACATATTTGTGCTTCATCCAAGGTAATGATCTTAACCATATGCAAGCGGACTAAAATTCATATGGTTGAGACTTATTTTAATCTCATGTCAGCTCCACTTATTTTCTATCATGGAGACAAATGGGTCTCATCTAGGAAGCTCCGAATCTGAACCAAGTGATAAAGACAAGAGGGAGCAGAAGAAAGACTGTGTCGTTTCTGACGGGCAGATAATTGCGTTACCAACAGTAGCCTTCCTGCTCCAGAGGTTGCAAACAATGGACAGGTAACAGGAAAAAGCTTACTAGAATTTAAAGACGTCAAATAGCTTGGGCTTTATGTCCAAGTGAGAGTCAGGCACCTGGAGAAACATTCAAAGATCCACTCAGAAAGTGCAAAGCAGGAACTCCCCAACTTTTTTTAAAAAAATCATACCATCCAGTTGAGCCATCAGTGTGTTACGAACAATGTTTTTTGCTCTCTTCACCTCGCTGTCGGTCACACTGGTACAGAGGCGCATCCTGCACAGGAAGCGGAGGGGAAATGTTAATCAAATGCCAACCACTTTTAGGTGACTCTGCCTTTCATGTTTTTGTAGGCTCAATATTAAATCTTTACTATGGTTACTAATCAGTAGACAAAACCTGAGAGGTGCAAGCCATATAAGAAGTGATCAAAAGGCAGCACAAACATGGACAAATGAGTTGATATTCTGAATGAGGTGATGTCTGTATATCAACCCTCAATGTTATTCATATTCTTTTCTATATAACACATGTAATGGATGTTTCTTCCTCAGTAGACTTAATTGACATTTTCAATACCTATGGCCCCAAGGTATTGCACGTGTCATAGATAGGTTGCAGTGAGATACATTGTGAAGCCTTATACAGTACTGTCCTGTCTACACCTAGTCTTTGTAAAGCTAACTCAATGTACTGACTCCCCTGCAGTGCAAGTTTTGTAGGAACGGAGCTGGCAATGAGCTCATACTCACCATTCACCCTGGGCAAAGTGCAGCGTGTCTTCAATATTCATAGCATCAGTAACAAAATAGAAACCGAACAGACCTGTGTCAGAGTAGCAAGTGTTGAAGGATTGGAAACTTTGACACAGCTTGTTTTCCACAGCAATTCTAGCCAGCCTGCTTGACTGATTCTGTAGGTAAAATAATTATGACCAGTTATGGCCACCTGGTTTGCCCACCAAACCCACCAAGAAGTTAAAATTAAGGAAGCAGAAAACACAGACATCATAGACCACTGTGACTGTGGATGAAAACCACCTGCACTCTGTGACAGAGACTGTTCCTCAATTGCACAGATACTATGAGAATGTAAGTCAAAAAACCAAAGGGGATAGCCTGGCAATTACTGCTTTGGAGATTGTTGCAAACTTGCCATGTGAGAATCCCAAGCCCTTCCCTCGCTCAGTATGCAGTTTCATGTTGCAGTGCAGTGCAGTCACTGCTCTCTCCACCCCCCAAATTTGGGGCACTAGTTGTTGCTGTTGTTTTTGTTTTTTGTTTTCTAAAAACCAGACTGAATACAATGAATGAGACCATTGTCTCACTTGTCCCATTTTCAATTACCCTAACCAGAAACAGATCAATTGGAGATATTAAGGGCTGAGCCTGGGGTTTCTATATGCAAGGGACATAAAACGAGCTACAACCCTTGTCGACACTTGCCAGAAAGACATCAAGGAGCACATTCTCAGATTTATATTCATGTTGATAGTCAAGGATAAACACACAGCAGTTTGTGGTTCTATTCTCATGACTAGCAGTAGCTGAATTGTCTAAGTGCATGAAGATAGCACAAACAGGTGCATCAAGAAGTCAAAATCCGAGCATATCTTGACTGTTCAAAGTGCCTGAATGCTGACCTACTCAAGCACTGCACCGGCAGCAAAAGCATGTAGTGAACTGATGATCAACTCTAAATTATTTGAGTTCCCTCAATGAGACTTTAAATCCAAGACATGTAATCTTGCCTTCCGCAAGCCTATCCTTTTCCGGAGACCTGCATATCCGAATGTGAAAGGCAAGAATCATTTTCCAGGCAACTCATGTTTACCTGACCGTGTTAGATTTGAGGAGACTCACTGAATAGAATCCCTCTCTATTCAGGAATTATGGTTTTTGAAAATACAATCTCCACAATACACTCTTCAATGGAAACAAAAATATTGGAAGTATATAGCTATAATGGAGAATATCATTTTTTGATTTTATCATAATTTGAGATTTCAGCAAGGATTAGAGCCTCCAGACAGTTTAAACAGATTTGGCATTCCTTTATAGTGGAAGCATCAGAGAAGCCTAGCAAATCTGGAACTATGCTTGGTGATCTGATAATTTAAAGGCAGCCCTGTTTAGGGAAGTTTTTAATGTCTGATATTTTATTGTGTTTTTAATATCCTCTTGGAAGCTGGCCAGAGTGGCTGGGGAGGCCCGGCTTGATGGGCAGGGTACAAGTAATAGGTGATGATGATGATGATAGTCTACCTGAACTTTGCTATTTTAACTCATGTGCAACTAACTCAAACAAATCATCAAATTAAGGCCACATTTTCACACCATGGGTTCATCTACCTAAAACTGCAAAATGGTGTATAATTTTGCTAGCATACAAAATGGAAATGCATGTGGGAGGAGACTGTTACAAGTAATGCAAAATAGATATCCCAGTCCCATAGGAACTTACCTTGCCACCACCAAAAGTAACATCGTATCGCCCAATGACTGCATTAGCTACCAGAAGGGGAATATTGTCTGGATTGGCCCAGCCTGGTCCCTCCACTGCAATAGCAACATGAGCCAAAGGCAAATCATCATCTCTGACTCTGATCTGGAAAAACACACACATGAGAAATGAGTTCAGGTTTCAGGAGTAGACTGTTGCACTCTTCTCTCTCACCACTCTTCTCTCTCACCACATATTGCTGATAGATGGCACAGAAGAGGGCAGAGCACGTTTAAACAATAGGGGGGCAGAAGAATCCATATGCGGGATCTTTGTGCCTGCACACTCTAATCCTATACTTGGGTTTTCAGCTTCAAAATATGTATAAATACAGAGCAGCCTCTTACAATAGTTTGTCCAAAAAGAGGGGTTTGACAAAAAAAGGAGCGAGGGAGGCTATATTCTGGGGTGGTGAATTCAAGACTAGAATACAATTTTGCTAAACTAAAGGAGTCGGCAAACTATTTTATCACTGTTAAGAACTGCCTAAGCGAAATCGACACTTTCTGAGATTCACTCTCTGTTTGTTGAGGATGCCAAGTATTTAAGACTCTACCTCACTCCCAGTGAAGCGGCAGTACGGAGGAATGGGAATTGTGTCTTCCTTGTATTCGTAGGGAACGTTGCCAAAATGCTGCTTGGCAAGGTCCACGACTTCTTTGTGGCTGACCCCTGGTAAAGAAAGCAAAAGGAGTGACAACAATACAATGGCTTCTGTTTTCGAGAAAGAATATGTTAAAATCTATTCTCTGATAGCTCTTTGGACAAAAGTAGTTTAGCAGAAGTTTACGCAATGCAAATTGTCACAGGAAAGTTAATTCTCCCACCCCAATGAAAATTTATTCACCAAGTCTATCTACGAAAAAGTCTTTTACTACATAAAAACATTTTATCTGCTTTCATGTGAAACTGGAAAAAAGTAAACAGGCCTATCTGTTAGTTTAGGCCCTATTGATTTCATTTTCACTATGCTGTACTAGCAGGAACGAAACTGGGAATGTGGTCCATTCAGTTCATAACACGGACTCAAAAGACATGGAATATGATTTAGCCATGTCTTGATTCTAAGCTTCCTTGACCAGTTGTTAAGCACATACAGGGTGTAGTGTGTACTTCCAGAAAACATTCAAAAAAAAAAATTCTGACAAAGGTCAGTGAAATAAAGGAACTGCAAGTACCACCAGGGGAAGTTGATGGGCTGATCTGACTTGAGATATTTTGCCATCTGCTCTATGCTGGCCCCTACTGTAATCCTATTGACAGTTGTATATAATTGTACATCAGACGAGTCTAAGAAAGATGAATTATTCCTAACAGTAAACTAGTACCAACCTCCAGCAGCTGCCAGGACCATGCGAGGGGCTTTGTAGTGAGTCTCAACATATTCTGTTAGATTTGCACGGGACAAATGCCTAATGAAAATACAAAAAATACATTAAATATGAAGATATGAGTTTCTTGTGCAGTTTTTACACCACTGCAAGTCAAGTACTCCTATGTTAAGCACTCTGGAGACCCTGCCTTTCCTTCCTAACAGATAGTAGCTGCAATCTTAATTCCTGTGTTTTTTTTAAAAAAAACAATGGTTCTAAAATATGCATAACTGTGCACAGGATTGTAATCAATGTCTCAGTCACATGGATATTAACATGAGAATAATTTCATTGGACTTGGAACTGAAGAGATGCCAATCTGGATCTCTGCTCAGAAGGTAAGTATTAGAGAAGCCACTCTTTCTCACCCAGAATGCTGTCTTTGGAAAACGGGAACAACAGGGATCAATTCTTAATAAAAGTTGTAAAAATACAGACTGCCAAGTCCTTGGCAACATCTTGCACTACTGATCTGCTTTCAATTGCAACTTCTTTCTAAAGTTTAGTATGTTAAGCTTTTAGTCCTGTTGTTGAAAAGACGTTATCCCTCTTCTTTTCAACATCTGTTAAAATAATGCAGGAAGTCCCAGGTTCAGTCTCCAGCATCTCCATGTAGGACCAAGAATGTCACCTGCACGAAACCCTGGAGAGCTGTTGTCAATCAGTGTCAACAATATTGAGCTAGGTAGACCAGCGTTCTAACCTGGTATAAAGTATCCTATGCTCGCCATGGAAATACACACCTTCTCTTTGCTTCTGTTAAAGCCCTTGCTACCTTATGTATTGTATGATACACCTTACCATTTATTTCAGTTATTTACTTCAAACAAGAACCTCCATAAAATATAACCTAGCAGTGGAGGGGAAATGATTTCAGATGCGCTTTATTAGCCAGGAAATAAGCTCTCCTTACTTTGCATTTGCTGTTGTTCCTTCAACAGTCCGACTCAAAGCAGTGCCTTGATAAGCTGTAGCATGCAGGTAATCAAAGACGACATGGGACAAGCTGCCATCAAGTTCTTGCATTTCTTGAAGGATGACATTCCGCTCCTTTTCAATCTGGGAATCCTCATAGCTGCTGTTCTGCACCACATCAGCCAGAATCTCAATTGCTAAAAAAAGAAAAGAAAAAGGGGTGGGGGGGTGGGAAGAGACATGCTACTTAAGACATATTTTCTTGCCAAACTGAATGGAGAAGACAACTAGACATTCTTGGGCGAGAAATGAACTTGCACACAGATAAGCAGCAGTGGTTCCCAATTAGCTAATAATTGCAGCTCTCCTGTTTTTCAAAAGCCAAGCCATAGACCTTATTTTTGAAAATGTGGATATCTCTGCTGTAGTTTCTGGTATGTGAATGGTGCCACCATACCCCTCCCCCCGCCAACATCTCCCAGTGCAAAACGGGTGTGCATCTTCTGGGCTGCGCTCCTGCATGAGTCACACGACCTGTGCGAGAGCATGGTGCCCCAAACGTGTTTTGGGGCACTGCAATCTCACATGTTTTCGGGTGCTGTGCTCTTCACAAGAGCACGGCCCCCCAAAATGGGATGTTCTGGACATTTGACGGGTGTGTGCCAAAGGCACCCTGGGATCCACAGACCACCAAGTGGGAACCACGGGCCAATGTTCGGAACTCCCATTGTTCTAGGAGCATTTTGCGACAGGAAATTTCATTAGACCAAGCAGTTTCTGAGCTCTGGGCACAGTACTGTGCCAAAGTTTCAGATTAAAACTGCAGAATGGAAGGAAAGGAGTACCTTTTTTCTGCCTCCCCACTTCCAGCTACTCTCTTAAGACTGGAGAAAAAACCCTCTTAAGAGTATTAGGGGGGTGGGCAGGGGAAGGACTAGACTATGTGAAAAATGAACATAATATTTTAGCTGCAGTTCATTCATTTTCAGCTTTGTATTTTTGTTATTAAAAAGCATGCCTAGACATTCTGTTTTTGTGCCCATAACCTATGTTTAAGGTGCCATTTAGCTCCTAGATTTCATATCTCAGTTTCTAACACTGCTACCAGCATATAGCATTTATGGCATCATAAAGCTACCACACAGCCAAACCCCCAATGATGACA
The DNA here is from genome assembly GCF_965113315.1 of Podarcis vaucheri. NCBI lineage: Eukaryota > Metazoa > Chordata > Lepidosauria > Squamata > Lacertidae > Podarcis > Podarcis vaucheri. The sequence continues at coordinate 89,219,214 of NC_138760.1, read as the reverse complement.
AATAGAACACATCATCTTATTTCCTGCCTGTCATTCTTCTCCATTCTGCTGGTTTTATACTTCCCCTGCTTCTATTATTCTCCATCCCTACACCTCCCAAAATCTAACATCTCATTTGGGTTTACATCTCAGTTGCTGTTATATGGACCTGAATGAACAGTTCAAGTGCTTAAACTACAAAGCTTTTGATAGCATATAGGGTAGGTGGTCCATGCAACTAGCATTTCGTGAAATAATCAAAGAGTGAAATTTCTGCAAAGGCAGCACAATTTTACATCTTTTGATAATTGCTGGGATTACTGTGGCCAATTTTGGCCATCTGAAAGCAATTGCTTCTTGACAGCAATAACGTAACCATTTGTCCAGCCCTGGGCAACTTCCTTTAGGAAACCACAACACACAGGCTGCCAAGTGGTTAATACACTGTTATAATGTGGAAAATTGCTTCCTGCTGACTGAAATTGGCTTAAATCAAAAGCCATTATTTTGTGTGGAAGTGCAATTAAAATATAGCCTTCTACAAAAACCCTGTGGATTTGTTTTGTCCTTTGAAAGCTAATTAAACACAAATGCAAAGAAAGCAATATCCCCGCCTGCCAAATTCTCAAGTGTAAAATAACACAACCCAATGGCACTACCTTTGGGCAAATCTTTGGCTAACGCTTTCATGAAGAAGGCAGTCTGCTCACGAGAGGTGTAACTATTGAGATGTGCACCCATGCTCTCAACTTCCTTTTCAAATTCAAGACCAGGGCGTTTCTTTGTACCCTAAAGAAATACAGATAGACAAACAATTGGATATCTGGGGGCATAATGAGTACGTAACAGTAGCTGAAGCACCAGAATTTTTAACATATGTGGAAACTCTCAAATTGCACAACAGAACACAAATTCAACTCAACAGTCACAAAATACTGCCACAGAGCATTTAAGTCCATTAAAAAAAATCTTTAAAAAGTAGTCTCTTTCAGAATGCCTTAAAAATGCTAAGCATTTAAAGAATTCACTCTGATGTGGTAGGCACAAGTTCTCCCTGCATGAGGATATGTACAAATAATATTCACCACACAAAGGACATGGTATTCACTTTATTACATTTTTATTCTTTCTCCTCAACGAAGTGGAATATGAGAATTTGATTTCAGCCACAGAGAATGGGAGAAACATTAATTAAAAACAGGCTGATTAAATTTACAGGCACACATCATGGTGGATCAGAGAAGAATCAGTGCAGCGTTATAAAGGTTATTCATGCTCTTCTCAAATATACTGAAACTATCAGATAGGTATGATCCAATCAATCTGATTTTTCTAGAAGTCCTTGCCAGAGATCACAGCAAAGTCATGCACTCATTGCCAATGTTGGTCTTTCTTTTTCCTATTAACTTGTATTGTCCTGATTATCTTTATGTGGGTTGTCAAGAAATAAGACTGTGTAAAAGAAATTGGGAGGGAATATGCGCTTAATGTGCTTCCCAGAGCTAACCTTGGCTGGCTGATAAATATTTCATGAGATACTAAAAAACAAACGAGGTAAAGTGTGAATTCCAGTTATACTGGTCTGTAAAAGGCATTAAAGCAAAAGTATGTATCTTTGATGTTGGTTTGTTTGTGGACTGGGATATAAAGGATGGCCCTTGTGGTCTCTTCCAACTCTATGATTCTAGGATCAGAGGTAATATCATGCTTAGGGAAGGAGGAAGGAGAGCAGGCTGCTAAGATCCTAAGGATTCTGACTGAAAGATCCTTGCTTAACAGAACTCTAGCTGACGGGGCTAGCAGGATTCAAAATGCCAATCAACTGTATCCAAACAAGACAAAAGCCTGCTCCATGATCTAAGGAAACATCATGCAAAATTTGGTTACAATAGCCTTAAAAAGGTAAAGGGACCCCTGACCATTAGTTCCAGTCGTGGCCGACTCTAGGGTTGCGGCACTACTCTTGCTTTATTGGCCGAGGGAGCCGGCGTACAGCTTCCGGGTCATGTGGCCAGCATGACTAAGCCGCTTCTGGCGAACCACAGCAGCACACAGAAATGCCATTTACCTTCCCACTGGAGCGGTACCTATTTATCTACTTGCACTTTGGTGTGCTTTCGAACTGCTAGGTTGGCAGGAGCAGGGACCATACACTGGGAGCTCACTCCGTCGCAGGGATTCGAACCACCAATCTTCTGATCGGAAAGTCCTAGGCTCTGTGGTTTAACCCACAGCGCCAGAGGTCTTCAAATACATAGTGAACAGACAAACACCTCTCCAAAAATATATAGAGGATATTGAGAAGAGAATAACTTGTCACCTCACCTTGAAAGCCAGGTGTTCCACAAAGTTGCCAACTCCATTGTTCTTCTCAGTTTCATAGCGGCTTCCCACTCTGATCCACACCCCAACCTGACAAAAATGAAACAATGAGTAAATACATTACATATTAGACCAATTTTCCAGACATTTGTCTGCTATTAAGACAGAGTGCACAGAAAGCAGTTTACCTACAATTTCCACTACACAAAGAATAATTACACTCTTAAATCCCTATTTCTCCCTGTATTTTGTAGTTCACAAAGGCTTTTCTTACTGAGGCACAGCCTTTCTACTAATTGAATTTGTTCAAAGCATAATTGGAGCTGAAAGTACAACAGGGGTTTGGTTCTAAAGCCTCCTCAGTGGTGGGACCCCTGGTGTGGAATAGCCACCACAAAGATGCTTGCCTGGCACCTTTCTTATGGCTGTTTTCATGCCAGATTAAGACCTTTTCATTATTTTAGGCTCTTAAAATCTTAATTTTTATCCCACTGATTATATGCAGCAATGCCTTTTAAAATATTGTCATATATTGCCTTTTATTATTTTATGCCTAGGAATGGCTTGAGTGTAGGTACAGCTTATTAGAACAATAAAGGTGTCTCTATTTCTAGCAATCTGGCTGAAGTTATTTATTCTACTCCATGGCCTTAAGGTACTCCAAGTGAGCCAGTTACATTATAGAAGAGTGTTTTAGTAAGAAGAGCAATTCTTTCCTTTAGCAGCAAACTGTTTTTAAAACTATGAAGTGGCCATTATAGTAAGTCCTAAAAACAGGGCTGCTGTTTAAGAATATTTGAAGCCTATAATGGGCAGAAACCAGTAAATATGCCAATGGGATGTCAAAAGCGTAATACGCTCCAGAATTTCACTAGCCTTTCATACACTTTTCAGAGCCATTTAAACCTCATATGACCAAGATACGTTCTTCCTGTATCTTCTTACAATGTCTATCACCACTCTAGGTGAGTTGTTTATAGACATTAACCTTGAGAGAAATCTTTCCACGTTGACTTGTCTACTGAGGTCAGAGGTCCTGTGTGCCTTGTAGAAGATTCTGAAGCATATTTTAGGGAATGGCTCGGCCAGCTGGTCCTCACTGTTGCCCTGCCTGAACTGAAACTGAACCCAAGAAAATACTCAACGGCTATACGCTGAAGAGTAGATCAGTTGCGCTGGGCATGTTTCAGGAACATTTGCCTGTCATTCTGGCCTTCTCACGGAGAAGCCCCAGATAAGCTTCCACAGGAACCTTAGGGTTCTTCAGAATAAAATCTGAGAATCACTGCCATTGATCAGCAACAAGCAAAGAACAAGCAAGCAAAATCCAAAGATGCACTGTCAGTTGCTACTTCATAGCTGTGAATTCCTTTTCCTGGAGAGTCACTGAAGTCAGAACATTTTTTTGAATCAGTGAGAGGAATTATTTAGTGTTTGCTCCTCATTTAGTTTGATATTTATCTTTTAGAATTTTATTTTCTGTTTTTCAAAAATAGTACTTTTTAACTTGAAACTCAGAAAGATGGCAGGTTATACACTTAAATAAAAAATAGCAAACTTTAACTGAAGATAGGCCCAACTGAAACAACAGAGACTCTAATAATTTTCAGAACCCCATATTATGCTTACCGTACAAGTAGGCTGGCCAGATTGTTCAGAAGCCACATGTAAGCCATTGTCTAGAGTGGTGACATGTGTCTCAGGAATATTATGCAGCACCTGAGCATAAGATGCAGTGCTTCCTCTTCTTGTCAAACTCCATAAAGCTGGCTAAAGAAAAGTTTATTGTCAAAAGCACAATTCATATAACAAGATATATACACGAAGAGTCATATAAAGACATCAGATACATGTGAAAAATTACTTGTATGCAATTTTAAGTTGTTACAGAAACCACCTGATGAAATGTGACCACCACCAAAAAAAATATCCCAGCATTAATACAAAAAATAACTTCTGATCAGAAAGAGGACACCATGGTATATGCATACATCATATACCTGAATGGAGTTTTCAATACAGTCACACCTCGAGTTACAGACGCTTCAGGTTACACGTTTTCACATTCACAACCCGAGCGTCCACTGTATTACATCACCGGTATCTAACTGACCTAACCAATTCCTTTCTATAAGGGTCCAACACAGCAGAAAATCAATTTTTGTTCAATCAACCTCAATTTTAAATATAAAGAAGCACTACAGAGAGATGGCTTTACAACTTTCCATTGACTGAGCTGAATGTAGCACACTTTTATTGTATTTTGTCTCTAAGATCTGAAACATCCCATCTACAACATTGCAATAAACATTTATAAACAACTATTTAAAATTTAGCTTTCTGCAAAAACCCAGTTATTTGCCCCGGCAATAAAGGAGAGCCCAAAGCACTCAAAGTCAATGGTCTATAAATAGTCACTATAAAAGGTGCTGCTATTAAAGATATTGCCATTTGGCAGTAGCAGGTAAGTGGTATCTAAATTACAAAACTGAAAATGACAAATTCTCCATCCAGTCCCATTTCATAGAATCATAGAATCATAGAGTTGGAAGAGACCACAAGGGCCATCGAGTCCAACCCCCTGCCAAGCAGGAAACACCATCAGAGCACTCCTGACATATGGTTGTCAAGCCTCTGCTTAAAGACCTCCAAAGTAGGAGACTCCACCACACTCCTTGGCAGCAAATTCCACTGGCGAACAGCTCTTACTGTCAGGAAGTTCTTCCTAATGTTTAGGTGGAATCTTCTTTCTTGTAGTTTGGATCCATTGCTCCGTGTCCGCTTCTCTGGAGCAGCAGAAAACAACCTTTCTCCCTCCTCTATGTGACATCCTTTTATATATTTGAACATGGCTATCATATCACCCCTTAACCTCCTCTTCTCCAGGCTAAACATGCCCAGCTCCCTTAGCCGTTCCTCATAAGGCATCGTTTCCAGGCCTTTGACCATTTTGGTTCTAATGTATAAATCTCACTATAACCTACATCTTTCATAAATAGGACTGCCTCAGATTACTGCCCACCAGCTTAGCATGTGCATCGTCAAAGTGTAATGATGAGCAATTCTATGTCATGCCTCCCTAGCCACTGAAATTGCAAACGGAAGCAGGCATTTCGTAGACCCCAATGCCACCCATCCACAGAGGGGTGCCAAATACATCAACTCCAAAATTACCTGTTCAGGAGGATTTGCAGAAAAAAGCTTTACAATCGTTGTACTATTAACTAAAAAGAATGCCTTATGAAATCTTCCTTCCAGTACTGAAAACTACATCTTTTAAAGTGAAAAATGAGGTTTCCCCAAATAAACTTGTGAATTCCTACATTAAATCTTTGCAAATGCACTTGGGGAAATACACAAATGAACACCACAAGGCATATAAATTACCTGTAGCAGAACATTAAACTTAAAGGTATTAAACCTGCCCCAAATATTAAGTCAAAATAATGCTTATCTTTCTACATAGATTGATGACAGAAACAGCTCATTATTTAAATTCAATGTAATCATTTGAAAAACGTCTCTAACAATTAAAGCAACCCCAAATTTCATTAAAAGAACTGAACTCCTAATTCCATTATCCCATGAATCAAATCTGACGTGCGCACATCAGAAGCTTATTTTGCAACACAAAAACAAAAAAGGAGAGATTTTTATATCCGCATAACGGTGGCAAGTTGGCAACTTCTGCCCAATCTCACTTTAGCTCAACAATGAATTTAAGAGCTCTGGGACTACCGCCACAAATGTTTCGGAAAACATGTTTCTTCCTCTTTTTTTGGACTGTGTTCCCACAACGCTACCCAGCAAGATGTGGTCAGTACTACACGCCTAAAATGAACTGGACCGCTTGACTTCAGAAAGAAACCCTGCCCCCTCATATGAAGTCTTAGAAAGGCTGCTCGGGGCGCAGGAAAAACACTCTGCAGGTGCTCAGAGGCACGTTTTATTTTTGCTCCAAAGGACACGGCCAATGTGGGGATATGGGAGGGTAAGTGGCGATGCTGTCAAAATGAGCACCGCCCCAGCAACAGCAGCAGCAGCAGCGGGGGGGGGGGCGTGAAGGCTGGTGGGGGGGGCTGCAACCCACGGTATCTGTAGAATGTCACGATTTGCGCTTCCATCGCCGGCAGCTCTCAGCCACTAGGCCTCGCCCGGCTGGTGAAATGGGCGGCCTGGACGGGCGCCGTGACCTTCGCGAGCGGCTTCCCCCCGGGCTCCGCACACACTCCCCGCTTCGTCCGCTCCCCCTCTGCCCACCACCGCCGCCCCTTCCTCCTCCTCCTCTTCCACCCCGTCAGCGGCCCACCCGGTCAGGCACTCACCGGAGCGTGAGGACCCCGAAGAAGGGCCCGGCTGGCCACACAACCCGCGGCCCGGCACACAGAGGACGCCGCCATCTTGCCGCCTTAACCCCGGCAGCTCGGCAGGAGGAGAGGGAAGAGCGCATGCGCGGGAGGAGGAAGGGGGGGGAATCAGAGATGAGGCAAGACATCCGCATGCGCAGGAGAAAGATGGTAGGACCCGTAGACGTCGTAAAGGGGGAGTCACCAGAGAGAGATAAGAAAGAGTTAAGAGTCACACACACAGGCTAAACTTACGGTAAAAGATTGAAGGCCGCCGTTGGTCAGGGGCTTCTCCATGGGCGTCGCTCGCTTGCGTCATTTGAGGGAAGAGGCCTATACCTTGCATGGGAAGCCTGAGTGGAGAACTTGTTCCATTTTAGACCGGAAGTGTGTCAAGAGGAACTAGCAGTGCTTTTGGCGAATCTTCTACCTCTATGAGGGCAGAAGCCCATGCAGTTTCTTTCAAAGTTAGCCCAGAATCTGACCGCCTGCTTGTGTGTTTCCTAAGATTTAATTCTTTCTCTTAAACATAAAAAGTCAGAGAAAGGGAGGCTGAAGAAAAAAAGAACCCACCTCATTAAATGGACAGGCCATTGGTAAAATCTTCCGCCGTCCCGGGAGAGAGAATTTATAACGAGGGGGTTCCAAATTGGGTCTTTGAACAGGGTGAAAGAAAGCCTAATTTCGTCTCTGCTTTTTCCCCTGACAGGGACTCAAAGCGGCTTACTGCTAAAATAAAAGCAGCTAAAAACGGGGAAAGCGATCGTTTTATAGAATCAAACTTCTAAAAAGTCATCTATCCTCATTTTAATCTAAACGGGAAAATATTAAAACGATTATTAAAATGCCCCCCCATCCACCTGTTGCACAAAAGTTTCTTCAAGGCAGTGGGACCTGCAAAGCCATTTCCGACTATAGGGAGGAGAGGGTGTTGCGGTCTAGCCCCTCCTCCCCAAGCGCGGGGGCTAACCTTGGCCCCCGCGAGAGTTGGGGGAATCCCTGGGCGTGCTCGCGACCCCGCCCGCCTATCGGCGGGCCGGGGGGAGGCGTGGCTTAAGGTATTTTAAGCCGGGCACGCCCAGGGTCCGCCCTCTTCACTCCCGACCAGCTGAGAGGTTTTGATCTCTTACCCGGTCTTCCTCAAGCCTGTTCAAGCGTCGTGGGATTTGTTTTTTTTCAACTGCGTTCAGCTGCCCTCACCTTCAGCCGGAGCTGAAATCACTAGCGGGACCTCTGTCTTTGCTGGAGCTGGAATCTCGATCCTGCGCTTGGAAAGGGTAACACACGCTTGCCAGGTCTCCCTTCTCTGTGGGGTTCGTTTAAACCTCCTTGCTCTTTGGAGCCGATTCCTCCCCTCGCCTGCTGTCGCTCCGTGCGTCCTTCTCCCGCTCCTTTAGCCCTTTAATTTGGCAGCAGCCCGTAATGGTGTGCTTATCAGGTAGCTTATTTGCCAAGTTATTTTGTTCCTTATATTACTTAATTCCTAGTTAATTTATTCCTTTAATTCAGCAGCAGCCTGTGGTTGTGTGCTCATCAGGTTGCTTATTTGCCTAGTTATTTTGTTCCTTTAATTACTTAATTCTAGTTATTTTATTCCTGTAATTTGGCAGCAGCCTGTGATTTAATTCCTAGTTATTTTATTCTGTGGTTGTGTACCTATCAGGTTGGCTTATTTGCCTAGTAGTGTTAGATAGTATATTGGCTTTAGCGGCTTAAATACTAGCTAAGCTTTTGTTAGCTCTTGGAAGTTAAGCTCCTGTTTCCCTCAAGATTGGAGAGTCCCCCTGGTGGTGCAGCAATAAAACTGCTAGCACATTTGCAAAGCTAAGCAGGGTCCAACGTGGTCTCAAATTGGATGGGAGACCAGGTGTTAAAAAGTTAAACATCAGATTGCTAGAAGAAGGTGGAATATATTTCATTTTACTGTTTTACTGCAAAGTTAATATCTGCACTTTTAGTCTCATATATTGAGATTGACTGGTAGGAGGAGTAGCTCAGGCAAGTAGAACACATAGTTATTTCTGTGATTTACATTTATAAGTGGGATTTATAAGTTATAACATTTAGGGTTAATATACTACGATAATCTGACTACATATATATATATACACAACAAATAATTAGATAATATATAGGTATATATATATACATATATACATATATATATATTTGCTTTCGTAGATTGCAAATCTACGTTCGTAGATTGCAAATCTCTGCCCAGAACGTTGGAGGCTATACACCACACCCCTCAACAGTATTTATAGGAACTCAAACACCAGATTCTGCTCTGTTCCAGTAACAAGAAGCCGAAAGCACCAGCCTGAAGATGACGAGTGAGACCTCGTCGAAACGTCGCACAGACACCCCGACTCTTACACGGGAAGACACCCGAAGACACCAAAACCTCCATATATATATATATATATATATATATATAAAATAAAATAAAATAAAAATAAATAAATAAATAAATAAATAAACAAACAAGTTGAAATTGTTTAGAAGGCGGATCCCTTCTCCCAAGCTCCTGCCAGTGTAGAACGTACTGAACTTGACAGACTCCCATCTGCGGGAGGCAGTTAGCTAATAATATCCCTGCAGCCACATACACCCTCAGGTTTTGCGGATAGTATCTGATTTGCTTACACATTCTAAATTTGCTCAGCAGTCATGGATTCCGGAGAAAATCAGCAGTCCACCACTGGCGGCGACCAGCCGGTCCCCTCCACAAGTAATGGGGGCGCGCAGGCTTCAGCCTTACCTTATGATCCTCAATCTTTACAACAGTTTTTCAGGATGTTCGAAACTCTTTATAGGCAATGTAGACCAGGGTCCTCGGCGCTGCCCGCTCTAGAGCCTTCGCAGGACGTAATACCTGATACTCCCCCCTCCAACCAGGGGCTGTCAGGGCCCTCGGCTACAGTGACGGCTGGGGCACAATCGGTCCCACCAGCAGCCGGTGCCCAGGCGGCTGCATCGACAGCCGGTGCTCAGCCCGTTGCCGTAGCTAGTGGCCGACCCGGTACGCGGGCGCAGTCCGCCCGCTCTAAAAAAGCAACACAAGCTACCAGTAAAGCCAAGGCCCCAGCAAAGGGCAAAGGTAAGGGGAAGGCACCCAGAAAAGGGAGCGGCAGTAACACCATCTCTCAAGCTATAGGTATACCAAGTGCCTTTCAGGAGCAGCAGGCGCGCAGTTCCACTGAGGACAGCGCGGGTTCTGGTTCCGAAGGGGAACTGGGGGAGAATCAGCCATCTCAGCCATTGGCCGACGCCACTCCCGGCGTGCCACAAGGGGGTAAGAGGAAGTCCAAAAAGAAGCACACGTCGGCAAAAAAGAAGAGGAGCAGGCATTCGGACACCGAGGAGGAGGAATCAGGTACGTCCTCTTCAGATTCTGATTCTGAAGGGCCAATGGATGGCTATTGGGGTATTGGGGAGTCCAACCATGGGATCCCCCTTTGGGCTCATGAAAGGAGGGCCAATTCCCACCGAAAGGTTTTTAACGGGGTTTTGTATTGGAAGGATGGGACATTGGTAGAGGACGTTAAGGTTGCTACCAATCAGCCCACAGACTTCATTCTGGGAAACCACTTGTCACATAGGAAGAGGAATAAGATCCTCAACGGGGATTACGTGGATATGTTTACCCTGCTCCCCCCAACAAAAATAACAGGAAAAGGTGAAAAAAGACGCTCTTATGGTAGAAGGAAATATAGATCGCCCAGGGCGGAGCGCACATTTGAGAACTGGTTAGACGGGTACCAGGTTTTCATGGGTGTAGTTTGCGCAGCTTACCCCCACCGCGCCATGGATTTAGTAGCTTACCAGGCTCATGTGAGGCGAGCTCGGGCCCTGGCAGGTGAAAACGCTGCTTTGACGTACGACGAGAACTTCCGGAGGAATGCCTCTCTCCACCCCACCACTCGATGGGACCTCACAGATCCTAACTACTGGGGCGAGGATGTAAACCCTTACATCGAGAAGAAGAGTCAGGAGGCAGAAAAAGTGGGTAAGATTGAGCCAAAGAAGCGTCGACAATGCTGGGAGTTCAACAGGGGCGTGTGCTCTCGCCCCTCTTGTAAGTATCTACATGAATGCGAGCAATGCTGGGGTAATCACCCCGCTTCCGCGTGCTTCAAAAATAAGCCTCAGCCCTTTCGGGGGGGCAGGGGGTACTTCCTTAACAATCCCAGAGGTGCCCCCGGTGCATCCCGTCAAGGTCCCGGCAATCGCCAGTAACACTGACCTAGGTTTGGCATTCTCCCCTATTCGCCTGCAGCCCCTCAAAGTCCTATTAGAACAATACCCAGATAAAACCGCGGGTAAATACCTCTGGGAGGGGTTTTCTACGGGATTTAGGATCCCGGTGGCCACCCCACCCAACTCCAGGGAGGCGGATAACCAAAAATCTGTTAGGGAACGGCCCGACATAGTCAGAAAGAAAATAGAGAAGGAAATCAGGGCAGGCAGGGTTGCAGGTCCCTTTCTTGAACCGCCTTTTCAGGGGCTTCACCTTTCCCCGCTGGGCATCGTGCCAAAGAAGGCATCGGGGGAATTCCGCATGATTCACAACCTCTCTTACCCGAGAGGGGGTTCTGTTAATGATGCGATTCCTCAGGAGCTTTGTACAGTGAAATACGCCTCCTTCGATCGGGCTGTAAAAATGATCCGTCGATTCGGTCAGGGGGCGTTCCTAGCAAAATGCGACATCGAGTCCGCCTTCCGTCTTCTCCCAGTTCACCCAGACGACTTTAAATGGCTGGGCTTTAAATTTGACGGCGCGTATTTCATTGACAAGGCTATGCCCATGGGCTGCTCCGTTGCATGTGCAGCCTTTGAATCTTTCAGCCCGATTGTCGTAGCGGTGCATTTGTGGGCGGGTCTATTTCGTAATCGCAGGGTTTGTTTTAACACCGACAATCAAGCAGTGGTAGCGGTCCTTGCTAGGCAATCTGCACGGTCCACCAGAGTGGGTAATCTATTGCGCGCTTTTGTCCTTCTGTGTTTAGAACAGAATATTTACTTTTCAGCCAAATTCGTGCCTGGCATTAATAATGACATCGCGGACGCTCTATCTCGTTTTCAGATGGAGCGCTTCCGCTCGTTAGCGCCAGAAGCGGACCAATCATCGATGCCTTTCCCGGAGCATCTCTGGAGGATTGGGAGCGAGACATAATGAAGGGAGTATTCGGTGCAGTGGCCCCGTCCACAATGAGATCGTATAAGAAGGCTTGGGTCGATTTTTTAAGATTTCGCGCACGCATCCCTGGCTCTAGTAGTCACACCACTCCCTCAACCAGGGAGGTCCTCCACTACTTGGCACACATGAGGGAGTTAGGCCGGGCTCCTAAGACACTCAATATTCACTCAGCAGGGATCTCGTATTTTTGTAAAACATTTTTCGAGAAAGACCCCTGCGCAGCCTTCATTGTGCGCAAAACTCTGGAGGGATGGCGCAGACAGCAACCCCCATGTGCGGACAGGAGGCGGCCCGTAACTTATGAAATTCTGTTTAAGATTCACAAAGTTCTTCGTGAAATTTGCTGGTCAAAGCACGAAGCGCGTTTATTCTCAACAGCGTTTTCCATAGCTTTCTTCGGCGCCCTACGTGTAGGCGAGGTAGTATGTGAAGGAGATGCCACCCAGTCTCAGAGGGGAATCTTGATGAGCGACCTGACCCTTTCTAGAACCGATCTCATAGTGCGGGTGCGGAGCTCAAAGACAGATCAGCAGGGCAAGGGGGCCCTGCTCCGGCTGCCGGCAGCTCTCGGGAAGGGCCCTTGTCCGGTTCGGGACACGAGGCGTTTTCTTTACCTAAGGCCTAGCGGACCCGGTCCGCTTCTGATACATGCGGACGGATCCCGCCTTACTAGACACCAGTTCACTAGGGTTATGCGGTCGGCATTGTCGGCTTGTGGTTTCCCGGCATCAGAATTTGCTGCTCACTCCTTCCGTATTGGCGCAGCCACCACTGCAGTACATATGGGGCTCCCCACGGAGAGGATTAAAGACTTGGGGAGGTGGAAATCTAACGCGTACAAGGCCTATGTGAGAAGCAACTTGTGACTGCGTGCTACACCCCTGACCTCCGCCCACTTTTCTATTTGCCTTTCAGAACCCACGAGATTGCGCATTTGGTTGGTGGGCCACAGCATCGTGCACTGGGCCAAGTTTCATGCCTTGAGAAGCGGTCTGGGCGGCAACCTGAGTTTACATCCCAGGGTGGAGCTGGTTTGAATAGCGCGTAGAGGGATGCGCTGGAGTGAAAGCAAACCGGCTGTGATGGCCAGGGCTGCGGCCGAGGGTCCGCCTGACGCCCTAGTGATTCAATTGGGGAAAACGATCTCGCTTATCGCAAGGCGATCGATCTGAGGTGGTAATAGCAAACCCACTTATCACAATAATTTGGTCCTCGTTGTTTGCGAGAAGGACATGGAGAGATGGCGTGAGCCCAGTAGGAGTCAACAAGGCGAGAAAGGTTTCGGAACGAGCGGTGGAACGTAGAGTGGCAGCTCTGGGGCGGGTTTGTCATCAGACACCCGGGCATCCAGTTCAGCAACGAGGCCCTCTACAGAAGGGATGGCGTGCATCTGTCAGATGCAGGGAACGACCTATGGTTGGGTGATATCAGAACGGGGATTAGGTCCTGGGTTCAGGGGTTTCCATAGCAGGGCATAGGAGTTGGTTACAGGTTTGAAGGTATTGGCGGCGAGCTTTGCTCGAATGGCGGTTAGGCATTGGCTGGGGTACAATTGTTATGCAAATGGATGGGGGGGAAGGAACGCCATCACCTTCCCCCAGGAAATGGGGTAGTCCGGTACAGGACTCCGAGGGGCGTTGTCTTGTCCGAAACCTACCTAGGTAAGGGCCCCCGGCACGCCCCAAGCGGTGACACCCGTGGGATCCTAGTTGGCGTACTCCAACGGGGGCCTCCCACGGTTAGTGTTAACCCTTCCCGGACATCATGCCGGGTAGCGGATAGGAGCCAATGCCTAGGGCCAATACCTTCAATTCTCTAATCAATAAAGTTGTGGCCATTTCATGCCCATTAAACTTAAACATTGTGTCCTGTGTCTTTCTTTCTGGGGGAGGGGTTTTGACACGCAACATGATGTTTCAGCGTGGAGCATTGATGTTCAGGATTTGGTGGTGGCTGTGTTTAGTGAGATGGAGCTATGAAGCCACCATCCTGACACTTGTGCTGCTCCTGCTTTCCTGGATGGGGCTGGGGGCAGGGCAATGGTGAGGTTGGGGCAATACGGCTCTTCTGCCGGTTTAACCACACAGCCCTGATCTCACTGCCACCTTGCCCAAGGCCTGTTCAAAAAAAAGTGTCCATCCCAACATATGTGCTGCCCTCTCAGTGTTTTATGCCCTCTACCAGGGTATTCCATTCCATTCCATCTGGCCCCTCTCCTGATTTTCCGTTCCCTCCCACAACAGCCAGGCCACATTCTGTGGTTGCTGAGCACTTTGGGTCCTCTTTGGGCTGCTTATTGTTACAGAAGTCTGGAAACCTCTTTTTACTATGTGAGCAGGGTTATTTGGAGACAAGAAATCTGTTTTTGTCCATTTTAAACATTTTTCTTATTTATAGCATTTATAGCTTACCTTTTTCTCCAAGGAGCTGAAGGTGGCATATGTGATTCTCCTCTTCCTCATTTAATCCCCACAACAACCTTGTGAGGTAGGTTAGGCTGAGTAGCAGTGACTGGCCCAAGGTCGGCCAGAGAGCTTCATGGCCAAGTGAGGATTTGAACTCTGGCCTCAAATCCTTGTCCAACACTCTAACCACCATACCATACTAGCTTGCAAAACTATTTACCAGGGGAGAGCCCCTATTTCCAGTATCCATCATCAGCAAACCCTTGACCTTACTTTGCCTCTTAGGGCAGTTTTGGAGACACCACTTTGAAAATGGTTGTCATGTGTGCCACTGTGCACTAGAGGCCACTATCTTCCTTTCAGCCACCGCTACAACTGCTTATTGAGATGAGTTGCAACTGCTCTATAATAAGCACAAATTCAGAGTAAGACTAAACATTCTCAAACTTTTTTTTTAAAGGAAACAGTGGTGGTTTATGCTTTGCTTCAGAAGCTGTTTCGGTAAAAAAATAAAACAAAAACTGGACAGGCGATTTCTCGGAAAACCTATAGAGTTTACAGTAGACGGGAAATAGCCTTCACCAGTGTTGCAGCAGTTGGGGGGGGGGGGTGTTAGCAAAGTCACTTAAAGCAGATGGAGTCCAGAGAGAAAAGAAATATTGATATCACTTTACTGAGGAAAAAACAGGATAATTGAGAAAGAAACAGAGAGGTTTTGCCTTGCTTTACTTCAGACCTTGTACAGAGCAGGGAGACATTCAGCTAAACATGCAGAGGAAAACTCCCTCAGAACTATCCAACCAATTATGGCACGTAATACCTCATCAAATATCACACCACTGTGCACGGTTACTAAGCAATACCTCCAACTGTCCACCTCTTGGCTAGTTGACTTTAACACTTACCGTTAGACTGCTCATGGAATGATCTCTGCCGTTGCACTTTGCACAGGGGGTGAAGCTATAGACCCACCCCCTTGACACTGGTGGTGTTGCTGCTTATTTGGACAGGGTAGGATAGGTGCTGGGGAGATCAAGACTGCATGGGTGGCACCAGCAAGAGAGCCAAATTGGTCCCAGTGGGGCACCTCTGTAGCCTGAACCTCACCACCAAGTTAGCATCAGTGTCACTCGTGTCAGGGGGATGGCACTGTGGTCTAAACCACTGAGCCTCTTGGGTATGCCGATCGGAAAGTTGGCTGTTCAAATCCCCATGACGGGGTGAGCTCCCGTTCCTCTGTCTCAGCTTCTGCCAGTGTGCAAGTACGCCAGTGCAAGTAGATAAATAGGTACCGCTGTGGTGGGAAGCTAAATGGCTTTTCCGTGCACTCTGGTTTCCGTCACGTTGTTGCGTTGTGCCAGAAGCGGTTTAGTCATGCTGGCCACATGACCCGGAAAGCTGTCTGTGGACAAATGCCAGCTCCCTCAGCCTGCAAGCAAGATGAGCCCCACAACCCCATAGTCGCCTTTGACTGCACTTAACCGTCCAGAGGTCCTTTACCTTTTACCTTTCTTCCCCATCATCAGTGCTGCTACTGCCAATGTGTAAAGTGGGATATTAGCATACCTTCCAACACCTCAGCAGCAAAATCCTGGGACACAATCTTTCTTGACACCATCTTCCTGTTTTCTTCTCATGAGAGGATGGCAGCCGTTTTGGACATAATGATCTCGCACAATTTCACACCCTGATTTCTCCCCCCAAAAAACGCTTTTCTCAGGCACGGTGCCCAAAATTGCACGCTTTGGGGTGCTGAGTGAGATCATTGCCCCAGGAAATATCATGGTGAGAAAATGCTCAAGATCACTGCTTCCAAAATGTCAGCCATTCTCTCACGAGAAAAAAACAGGATGTCCTGGTTTTTCTGGGACACTTGCGGGGTATGGGATCGAGGACTCAGACAATGACCCTTGCTGTAAGAACCAGTTTGTAGTGCATGTGCGCACCCAAGAAACTTGACTGGGCAGGCCTGAGACACAGCTTAGTGCAGTCACAGTGGCCAAGGGTGATCTGCTACAACTAATCATTGGCAGGGATACCTTGCCCACAGTGTTTCATGTGCTGGTAGCCTCGTGTTTGCATTACTGCAATGTGCTCTAAGTGGGGCTGCTTTGGGGCTTGGTTTGGATGTTTCAGTTATTGCAGAACACTGTGGCTGGGCCAGGGGAGAGGAACCTTTTTCAACCTGAGGGCAGAGGAAGTTTTAGGGTAGCACAACCAATGTGGTTGTACTGGGTGCTGCACTGCAGGGGATGCCACAAGAATACTGTAGAACAGAGCTCGAGAGGTGGGGGTGTGTGTGTGTGTGAATTTTAGCATAGCAAAGAGCACGAGCCCAAAGTTCACGACTGCTTAGGGCCACATTTCCTCCCGAGCAACCTTCTCATATCTCTGCTGCATCAATGTGTTTTGCTGCTGTCAATGTTTTAAAATGTTATATTATTTTGCATAACTTACATTTTATTATGTGCTTTGTCAGTTATTTTGTGCCCTACTCTGGGATATATTTTATTTTTTAAAAAATAAAGAGCAGGTTAGAAATCTTCTAAATAAATAAATTATATTTTAGCCTCCCCACCCCCAGCACCACCACTCAATTGAGCAATGAAGCCGAAAATTCCTGGTGAATTAATTATGAAGGCCTTTTATGTATTATTTAGGTTGTATTCAATTTTTTTGTCTCAGCAGTCAAATGTAATATCATTTGGGCCTTTGGGCTTTGGGTAAAATTCTGAGTCACTGGAGGGGACTTAAATGGAGGTGGGAGGATTCTCAAAGGAGCACATCAATCATCCAAATTAAAACCATGTAAGGCTTGTTTAAGAAAAGATGGGGTGAGCTAGTAAAAACAAAGCAGGACAATGTTGAATAAAACCCAGGATTAGATTTATAGCAATTTACCATCCCTGATTTATCTGAAAATAAGTTATGTTCTGGCAGCTTTGAGGCCGAAATGCAAAGGTCGCTTGCCAGAATGTATAGAGATTATTATTATTTCTGCATTGTTGTTGTTGTTTAGTCGTTTAGTCGTGTCCGACTCTTCGTGACCCCATGGACCAGAGCACGCCAGGCACTCCTGTCCTCCACTGCCTCCCGCAGTTTGATCAAACTCATGCTGGTAGCTTCAAGAACACCATCCAACCATCTCATTCTCTGTCGTCCCCTTCTCCTTGTGCCCTCCATCTTTCCCAACATCAGGGTCTTTTCCAGGGAGTCTTCTCTTCTCATGAGGTGGCCAAAGTATTGGAGCCTCAGCTTCACGATCTGTCCTTCCAGTGAGCGCTCAGGGCTGATTTCCTTCAGAATGGAGAGGTTTGATCTCCTTGCAGTCCATGGGACTCTCAAGAGTCTCCTCCAGCACCATAATTCAAAAGCATCAATTCTTCGGCGATCAGCCTTCTTTATGGTCCAGCTCTCACTTCCATACATCACTACTGGGAAAACCATGGCTTTTACTATACGGACCTTTGTTGGCAAGGTGATGTCTCTGCTTTTTAAGATGTTGTCTAGGTTTGCCATCGCCTTTCTCCCAAGGAGCAGGCATCTTTTAATTTCGTGACTGCTGTCACCATCTGCACTGATCATGGAGCCCAAGAAAGTAAAATCTCTCACTGCCTCCATTTCTTCCCCTTCTATTTGCCAGGAGGTGATGGGCCCAGTGGCCATGATCTTCGTTTTTTTGATGTTGAGCTTCAGACCATATTTTGCGCTCTCCTCTTTCACCCTCATTAAAAGGTTCTTTAATTCCTCTTCACTTTCTGCCATCAAGGTTGTGTCATCTGCATATCTGAGGTTGTTGATATTTCTTCCGGCAATCTTAATTCCGGCTTGGGATTCACCCAGCCCAGCCTTTTGCATGATGAATTCTGCATATAAGTTAAATAAGCAGGGAGACAATATACAGCCTTGCCGTACTCCTTTCCCAATTTTGAACCAATCAGTTGTTCCATATCCAGTTCTAACTGTAGCTTCTTGCCCCACATAGAGATTTCTCAGGAGACAGATGAGGTGATCAGGCACTCCCATTTCTTTAAGAGCTTGCCATAGTTTGCTGTGGTCAACACAGTCAAAGGCTTTTGCATAGTCAATGAAGCAGAAGTAGATGTCTTTCTGGAACTCTCTAGCTTTCTCCATAATCCAGCGCATGTTTGCAATTTGGTCTCTGGTTCCTCTGCCTCTTCTAAATCCAGCTTGCACTTCTGGGAGTTCTCGGTCCACATACTGCTTGAGCCTTCCTTGTAGAATTTTAAGCATAACCTTGCTAGCATGTGAAATGAGTGAAATTGTGCGGTAGTTGGAGCATTCTTTGGCACTGCCTTTCTTTGGGATTGGGATGTAGACTGATCTTCTCCAATCCTCTGGCCACTGCTGAGTTTTCCAAACTTGCTGGCATATTGAGTGTAGCACCTTAACAGCATCATCTTTTAAAATTTTAAACAGTTCAGCTGGAATACCATCACTTCCACTGGCCTTGTTATTTGCAGTGCTTTCTAAGGCCCATTTGACTTCACTCTCCAGGATGTCTGGCTCAAGGTCAGCAACCACACTACCTGGTATAATTCCTCTGTGTATTCTTGCCACCTCTTCTTGATGTCTTCTGCTTCAGTTAGGTCTTTACCACTTTTGTCCTTTATTATGGTAATCTTTGTACGAAATGTTCCTTTCATATTTCTGATTTTCTTGAACAGATCTCTGGTTCTTCCCATTCTGTTGCTTTCCTCTATTTCTTTGCTCGTTTAAGAAGGCCTTCTTGTCTCTCCTTGCTATTCTTTGGAAATCTGCATTCAATTTCCTGTATCTTTCACTATCTCCCTCGCATTTTGCTTGCCTTCTCTCCCCCGCTATTTGTAAGGCCTCGTTGGACAGCCACTTTGCTTTCTTGCATTTCTTTTTCATTGGGATGGTTTTAGTTGCTGCCTCCTGTATAATGTTGCGAGCCTCCACCCATAGTTCTTCAGGCACTCTGTCCAGCAAATCTAAATCCTTAAACCTGTTCCTCACTTCCACTGTGTATTCATAAGGGATTTGGTTTAGATTGTATCTTACCTGTCCAGTGGTTTTTCCTACTTTCTTCAGTTTAAGCTTGAATTTTGCTATAAGAAGCTGATGATCTGAGCCACAGTCAGCTCCAGGTCTTGTTTTTGCTGACTGTATAGAGCTTCTCCATCTTTGGCTGCAGAGAATATAATCAATCTGATTTCGATGTTGCCCATCTGGGGATGTCCATGTGTAGAGCCGTCTCTTGTGTTGTTGGAAAAGCGTGTTTGTGATGACCAGCTTGTTCTCTTGACAGAACTCTATTAGCCTTTGCCCTGCTTCATTTTGATCTCCAAGGCCAAACTTGCCAGTTGTTCCTTTTATCTCTTGATTCCCTACTTTAGCATTCCAATCCCCTATAATGAGCAGAACATCCTTCTTTGGTGTCACTTCTATAAGGTCTTGTAAGTCTTCATAGAATTGGTCAATTTCAGTTTCTTCAGCACCAGTAGTTGGTGCATAAACTTGGATTACTGTGATGTTAAAAGGTCTGCCTTGGATTCGTATCGAGATCATTCTATCATTTTTGAGACTGCATCCCAGTACAGCTTTCGCCACTCTTTTGTTGACTATGAGGGCCACTCCATTTCTTTTACGGGTTTCTTGCCCACAGTAGTAGATATGATAGTAATCCGAACTGAATTCGCCCATTCCCGTCCATTTTAGCTCACTGATGCCCAGGATGTCAATATTTATTCTTGCCATCTCATTTTTGACCACATCCAACTTACCTAGGTTCATGGTTCTTACATTCCAGGTTCCTATGCAATATTTTTCTTTACAGCATTGGACTTTCCTTTCGCTTCCATGCATATCCACAACTGAGCGTCCTTTCGGCTTTGGCCCAGCCGCTTCATCAGCTCTGGATCTACTTGTACTTGTCCTCCGCTCTTCCCCAGTAGCATGTTGGACACCTTCCGACCTGAGGGGCTCATCTTCCAGCGTCATAACTTTTATATGCCTGTTGTCTTTGTCCATGGAGTTTTCTTGGCAGGGATACTGGAGTGGCTTGCCGGTTCCTGCTCCAGGTGGATCACGTTTGGTCAAAACTCTCCACTATGACCTGTTCATCTTGGGTGCCCTGCTCGGCATAGTTCATAGCTTCTCTGAGTTATTCAAGCCCCTTCGCCACGGCAAGGCAGTGATCCATGATTTCTGCATTAGCAACTGCTAACACTGAAACATTAATAGTACAGTTACATTGTTTATCTGCAATCCCATATAGCCACGAAAGTTATATTGAACTAAATCAGGCTCTCTTGTGCACAGCAGAAGCATGGAGCCTTTTTTAGCCTGAGGTCCACATTCCCTTGTTGGCAACTGCTTGGGGCCACTTGTAAGTTGTGGGCGGGGCAAGAAGCAAAAGTGGGCGGAGCAATGGGTGTGAACGTTACCATTGTCCAGTCAGCTAGTTTTTACTTGCCTGTTGTGTGTACACCTTCGCACGCCCCTCTCTGTCTTCCATCCAGGGCAACCAAGGGTTATCCTTCAAGCTGTGAGATACAAGGCATGTTATTCTGTACCAGAAGGTACCCTTTAATGGTGAGCCATGAAGCAGCCTCGCTTCCCCTTCCATGGCCATGATACAACCAGAAGGAAAACTCTGATCCTAAATCCCCACTGCCTTGCGGGATATCTTCAGGAGAAGAAAATGCTAAAGAGTAAACCCTACATGAATCTGGTGGGATGGCGCCTCGTACACCTCGTTCTGCCAACTCCTGCAGACAAGCTGGTGCCAAATGTTTTGCTCTGCCATAAGAAGGGGGACAGGAGGGGCCTTGAAGTTGCCCATTGACAGCAAGCTCATGGACAGCAGATTGAGCTGCCACACAGCTCACAGCCTTCCCCATTATGCTGAGATGGATTTATTGTTATTTGAGTTATAGTCATTCTAAATTTGCATATATACATATTCATTAGCATTTTGTGCAAATCCCTGTCTTGTTTAGTCCTTTTTGGGGGTGATGTGTAAACCCAGCTTTTCATACCAAGATGGCCGCAAGGGTACTTCAACATGGAACCTGCAGGCTGCTCATAGCCTTGTCACGTGGAGGTGGTGGCGGGGGTGGGGGGAAGCAAGCCCAAAGTTTGACGCCCCCGCACCCAACCCTCATGCTGTCTTCCCAAAGCTGGCTAAGTGAAGTTCTGGGCTTTGGGAAGGAGGCTCTAGGCTCAGGCAGAGTCCCAGAGCCCTCCCAGCTCCTCTCCAAAGCTGGGAAACTGCTAACTAGGCATTGGGAAACAGGCAGGAGAACTCTAGGACTCTGTCAGAGCCCTCATGCCGCCTTCCCAAAGCCCAGTGCCTCCATACCCGGCTTTGGAAAGGAAGCACAAGGGTGTATGTGTGTCAAATGTTACTGAGGGCCACAAAAAAGGCATTGAGGGCTGCAGATAATAATAATAATAATAAATGATGATGATGATGATGATGATGTATTATTTCTACCACCCATCTGGCTGGGTTTCCCCAGCCACTCTGGGCGGCTTCCAACAAAAGATAAAAAATACATTAAAACATCAGTCATTAAAAACTTCCCTACACAGGGCTACATGTGGCCTTTGGGCTGTGCATTGGACCAATCTGTGCCTAAACCATAGAGACTCATGTGTGACTTGGCCATTATGGTAATTAGCAGCTTTTGGATAATAATTCATTTCATTATTTAGATTTGAAATGTTAACTTATTTTACACGCGATGTCTAAAATTCTCATTAGTTGTTGACCATGCTCTGAATGCATCTGAGAATGAACTGCTGTTCCATTCTGCCCTAATACTTGGGCAGATTATTCTGGAAACAATTTGGTATGATGGGAACCATAAATTGCATAAGTGATAAATAATGTTACAAAAGTTATGTGCCTCTCTCTATGTGTGTGTCAGTTGGTGGCAAGAGTCCATGGGGTTCCAGGCAGTCACCCAGAGTCTGTGGTCCTCTGGAGAATTGAGACACGGCAGAAACAATCATAGCTTTACGAAATACAGTTTATTCACCTATTTACACCTTCAGTCTGCATGGCAGGAGTCCAGATTTTGGTCATTTCAAGCATGGTCATTTCAAGAGAGGCTTGTATCCTGCAGAAGTGCAGCCCTGGAGTCTAAGGCATCTCTCCCATCCAGCCTGCAGGCAGCCTCCCCAAAGATGGATCCCAGCCTTTCTTCCTCTTTTTCTTTCCCAGAACCCCTTGCTACCAGACTCCCTTTTCCTGTCACCTCAGACACCCACGCCTTGGCAGCGTCTGTCTCCCCAAGTCAATGGATTCCTCTCAGATGGCCCATTAACCCCTTTTAACAGATTTACTCTTCACTAGGCCAGCCAGGCTGGTTTGCATAAACCAGCCCAGGGATTCCTGGTTTGGCACAGTCTTGCAGCTTGTACTTTCATCCATTAATAAAAAACCTACCATTTATTAATTTTTAGGGTTTTGGGGGGTCCCCCACAAATTTATAACAACAATAATAAAGGACATAGTATATCATTTCTTAAAAGAGTTTTCCTAAGTAAAATCTGTACATATTTACATTTTTCTTGACCTTGGGGTTCGGGTTTTGCATTCATTGATTTCTTCTGAAGTGAATGTAGTTTAGCAAAGCTTAAAAAAACCGGAACAGCACTCAGGCAGAACAAAAATGTATGTCCGGAATATTTTCTGCAATTACATCAGTTGTTAGTCGCACTCTGCTAAATGTATACCTCACACAAAATGGGCAAGGACATTTGATATATAAGATTCCACATATCTAAAACAAATTAAGAGGTGGGCGCCAGCACATTCCACCCATTCCAGTGGGGCTCTTTCACATGAAATCTTTCTCAGGTCAGACTTCCATTCATTTATTATTTCAATACATATATAATTTCCCAGAAGCAGTAATATTCCTCTTGACCTTGCCTCCTGTATGTTGTCTCAGCAAGCTGTAGTTAGGGTCTATTGAAATGGGGCAACTTCAAAAATATAAAGCTGCTTTATACAGAGTCCGTGTAGATCCACCTTTTCTGCTCTGGATGATGGCGGCTCTCCAACAGGTCCTTTTTATCACTGATTACTTGATCCTTGTAACTGGAGATGCCACAGACATGGTTTTAAAACTGCAATCCAGGAGAGAAGGAATAAGTAGGGACCCAAGGCCCCCAGAGGGAATATGTTAGTGTTCTGCCTCTCCAGCTTGATAGGCACTTAGAACAGGTAGAGAATGCTGCAGATGCCCCTGTGCTTCACCAAATTAGTTGGCAGGATTCAGTGGAAAAATCCAAAAGTAGCCATAGCAACAAGTGAGGCACTTCCAGTGTCTGAAAGGGGTCTCCCCCACCCAACTCTGGAGTTTTGAAGTAGGTGGGCAGGTAGGCCCTCAACCGAGTCTCAGTTTCTTGAAGGTCCCAATAAGTCTCTCTCCAAAAAAAGCCAACACAGGTTCCCACCACCCGGTGGTGGAGAATCCCACATAACTATTTTGAAAAGGGCAATTCATACAGTCATCTGAAAAGGCGCTGGCTCCTCTGTGAGAACTGGAGGAGCAGATGATTCCGCTGGTTACATTTTAGTGGCGTTGTTATCCTGTGAAGATGAAGAATAAAGTTGCTAGCATTGATTTCTGAGAGAACCTCAAATTAACTCAACATTTCTCTTCCGTTTACTTGTTCACTATCTGAGGTATCCATATCTCTGATAGAGATGTATATAGATTCCTCTAGCGCCTGTTCAGTCATAGACTTTACATGTCCATCGAAGAAGCTGTCAAGATCTGCCTAAGGAATAACTCTTGTACAAACTGGATGGAAAATAGCTTCTTGTTTTCACAACATCCCCTCTAAGGGAGCTTCCAGGCCAGCAGTTTACTGAGCATTTACAAGTAACTTGCACAGATGTTATACAATGTCACTGGCTTATTGAGCGATCATCCTGACATGTCTGCACGAATGTTACACAACACTGCCAGTTAGAGGCTGTTATCCTACAATTTCTACTGCAATTTCCCATCACTTTTCTTGTCAGACTTTTTGCAACAAGAAAAGTGATGGGATAATTTTACCAGAACATGCGGATCAACAACCAACATTTGTGCAAACAGACTTGCCTGCAATTAAAACACATATGTTGGGGGTTTGCATGACTGCTCAGGTATGGAAATTCCTACAAGATAAGTCCCATGTTACAGTTGTGGAAGCAAGGTCAAGGCGAAGAAGTAATGACTTGCCTCAGGCAAACCAGTAGTCCAAGGCAAAGAAGGCATTTGATCAAGCAACTTCCTGGTTAGTATATTGGCTGTGTCTTAGTTAAACCAATGTATAGTGGTACCTCGGGTTAAGAACTTAATTTGTTCTGGAGGTCTGTTCTTAACCTGAAACTGTTCTTAGCCTGAGGTACCACTTTAGCTAATGGGGCCTCCCGCTGCCGCTGTGCCGCCGCCGCACGATTTCTGTTCTCATCCTGAAGCAAAGTTCTTAAACCGAGGTACTATTTCTGGGTTAGTGGAGTCTGTAACCTGAAGCATCTGTAACCCGAGGTACCACTGTACATTTGATGGGCAGAGCACACAATGGATGGGGGCAGTCTCCTTAGCACGCTTGAGATATGGTGCACCCATTCTACAGATCTGGCTGTGGAGTGTGCACTGGCCTTTCAATGTAGGGAGGCCTAATGACATCTATGATCAAACCCTGGGCTGAGCAAGGAAGATGAAGAGGTCCACTACTGTGGTCCGAATGCCTGGCTTGGAAGTAGCAATGCGATATTGCCCTGTGAGATTTCTAGGGCTAAAGTTTCCAGCTAGAAAAAAAAAAAGAAAAGAAAAGGAAAAGGAAAAGGAAAAGGAAAAGGAAAAGGAAAAGGCTAACTACGTACTGTGACAGTTTGTGGCAAGCTCTCTCCGCGGTTCCTGGTAACATAGGTAACAGCATCATGTACAGAAGGGAAAAGGTGCTGCTTGGTGATGGTCTGGCTGAAGAAATTGCCTCTTTCCAGCTGGGTGATGACGGAAGCTACAGGGGGAAAGACAAGGAAAAGCCACGTGAGGGTGCCATTTCAGCCCACTTCCGCCAACTGATGCCAGCCACACTAACCATGAATGCTTGAATCTACCTATCACCTGTTTTTCCCTCTAAGCTAAAAACATAGGGATTTGCTGGCTGGATCAGACTACGGGTTTGTCTCCAATGGTGGCCACCCAGATACCCCTGGGAGCTCACAAGTTGGGCATGACGTAAGAGCCAAGGCACAGAGCAGTTTCTTCACTTAGGGCCAAACCTGGCATAATGCTGATGTGGGAGATCTACGATTAGGACCTCCCACTGAGTGTGAGGAGTGTGTCTGCTTAGCTAACCAGCAGCCCCCTGCAGTTGCTCTGGGAACTGGTGCTCTGGAAAAGAGTCTTTCACCTTTTCATCCCTTTCCCTGATCTAAATCATTCCCGGATGCTATTATCACCACAGGGGAGATGGGAGACTCTTTTGCCCTTGAAGTTGCTGATCTAATGGGGGGGGGCAGAGGAAGATTTAGACTGGGCAAAGGTCGGCTGCTGTGATGCCTTCCAGATGTTGTGGGACCCCAACCGGTAGCAGCTGAAGCAAATGTAGTGAATTCTCAGTGTTATACAAGGACTTTTGTGCCACATATCCTGAATCGTTAACAAGAGTCAGGTTCAAACTTTAGCATGAGCAACTGTGCTCCCCACTGTCATTTAACACAAATTATAGTCACTTATGTCCAGGGACGCGGACTTATAAAAAATATTGGGGGGGGCCCCCCGGGAAAGCTCATGAATAATAAATAAGCTCATGAATATGCAAATAAAGTGGCGCCGCCTCCTCGTGAGCGAATAGGGGAGAGCGTGCTGCGCCTATTAATCAGCTCCAAAGGAAATTGGGTGGAGCTTTTGCTCGGGAGGGAGGGCAGGAGGCATGCAGGCAGCCCGACCCTGTGCATTTTGGGCTGGGGGAGGGGCGGCGATGGCGCTCTGCTGGAGGGGCGCCGGAGATTATTGGGGGGGGCGGAGCCCCCCCAAACGAATTTTTGAGGGGGCTCGGGCCCCCTCAAGCCCCATGGAGTTGGCGCCTATGCTTATGTCCTGGACCCTCTGCCACAGCATCTGAATCACTGGCTCCTTCTGCCCTTCAGTAGCACATTTTTAACCAATTCAAAGGCTTGGTGGAATAATGTGACTATGAAACAGAAGAAGTCCAAAGGGCAGGAGGAAGTGCGCATCCAGGACAAGGCCGAGAATGGAGGAATCACCAGCGATAGAAGATGCACACACTCTCAGGTTATGTTAGGCTTTGGGGAATAGGATCCCTCCCCCAGTGGCAGTGAATAAGCAGACCAAACGAAAGGAGCCTTCTTACCAGTTAGTTTCTTTAATAATCACAGTGAGCGACAAAGGAATGCATATCTCTTATAGAAATGGCATTGTTCCCAGTACAGTGGTACCTCAGGTTAAGTACTTAATTTATTCCGGAGGTCCGTTCTTAACCTGAAACTGTTCTTAACCTGGAGCACCACTTTAGCTAATGGGGCCTCCTGCTGCCGCCGCGCTGCCGGAGCACAATTTCTGTTCTCATCCTGAAGCAAAGTTCTTAACCCGAGATACTATTTCTGCGTTAGCGGAGTCTGTAACCTGAAGCGTATGTAACCTGAAGCGTATGTAACCCGAGGTACCACTGTACAGGCTCACCCTCTCCTCCCCCATTAATCTACGTCACTCCTACGTCAGGTAATCTGAGCTTGTTGCCTCTGCTTTATGTGTTCTATCACTCTCAGAGCCCACCTGGTCTTAGGCAAAAGGGGTGTGTGTGTGTCAGGAATGCTGTCCAAAGATACTGAACCTGCTAGCCGTCTCTCTCCTGGTGTTTTCTCTTCTAGCTGTTCCTCACCCAGTATTTCCCAGCTTTCCCCCTCTGGACTATGCCCCTCTGCAAACCACTGTTCTAAATCAATACTGTCCTCCTGCCCTTGGGAAGGTTCAGGAGAAGGGGGGCAGCGGCTCCCACCATTCCTTCCCAGTCCAGCCCCTGACAGGCTATGACTTGCTTATTGCAGTATGGCTGACCCGTGACTTCCTAGAACTCCTTACCATGGCAACCGACGAGAAACACGTCCACTTCAATCTCTTGGAAATCTCTAAATATCTGCCAAGGACAACAAGCATAAACAACTGAGACAAGATACTTCGCAGGAACCTGAGGGGTTGCATTTGCCTATCCTGCCACGGCAGGGCAGCTTCAGATACTAGGAAGTTATTCCACAAAGCCCACATGCTATCAGCACGGACCTCCCTGTGCAATCTTCTGCTGAAATCAATGAATTTTATGTGGGTAGTAATGGCCATTGGGCAGTGGTTAAGATGTCTGCCAAAGAAAAACTGAGAAAATAAAATGCCTTCCTCACATTTGAATGATTTGGATTATTTGGTGTCTTAAATGCCAGTAATGTCTGTGACAGATGTGATTGGCCAAGAGAGAGAAGCAATTAACAGATGAAAGCGAGGTTCAGAAGCACAGATTAGACATCACAATGCAATCGAAGCCACAGTTTGTTGGAGACCCCTTTTGAAGGGCCAATGAGACATGATGTTGAATCTCTCCTTTAAAGTTAGTATCAGCACCAGTGGGGAATGCAAAAAACAAAAACCCAAAACAAACACCAGCTTCAGAGGAGGGATTTTCCTCAGGACTCCAGCAGGGGAGGAAAGGACTTAATTCCTTCTCTAATCCTGCTACATATCAATCCTCTCTTCACAGCACCTTCAGCTGGTGCCGTCTGCATTTTAAGAAACCTACAGGTTTAGATGCAAAGCTGCATTTAACCTCACATGGAGTTTGGCTCTCAGTCATCTAGCTGGAAGTCAAGCAGCTCAAGCCATCTGAAACCCCTCCCTTTCCAGGAGTCTTCCTCATGAGGCAGATTTGCCTTTTAGATTTGGCTGCACACAGAACAACTCTCTCATGACAGGTGTCCCTCTCCTGGTTGTTGTCCTCTCCTTACGTTTTTAAAGGTCTTTATGCAGACGGTGTCCACAAAGTTGACAGGGGTGAGGTCCAGGATGAGCGAGTGAAGAGGAGGCTTCTTCAGTCCCAGGGAATGCAAAGTGGGTTTGCCAGAAGGTTGTGGTTGGCTCTGGTTTTGGGGGGCCAAGTCAGTCACACTTCCATTAGCAGCAGTGGCTGCTGTGTCATCTCCCTGCTCCTGTGAGGAAAGAAAAATCACAGTATTTCCCCCCAACATGAAACAGTGTTCTGGCCATTGGGTTTTCTCAGGTTGGTTCTGCTCATAATGTGTCTCAGCAACACTAAGGGTGGGTGAGAAATTCAATTCATTTCACATTTAATTTGCACATTCCAAAACACTACATGGAACAAAACACAACCACCCTTGGAAATTCACACTTCTGCAAATTTCGCAGTGCAGTTCTTTAGTCAAGCAACATGCACAAGAATGCACATACCACAGTAAAGCGTGCCTAAAAATGCATATGCTAGCGCACTTATATTAATATGACAAACGTGATTCATATTAAGGGAAATATAAAAATTAGGGAAAATATGCTTTGCACAAAATCTGCATATATGGCAAAATTGCATACAAAATGCGTATATTAGAAGTTCAAACTGAAATGCTGCTGAATTTTCATAAGGATTTTAAAAATAATCACAAACTGATGTGGAAATGTGGAGAATTGAAGTTAAGATTGGGAAAATGAGGAACTAAGAGAAACCAAAACTGGCAGATTCACCCATCTCTTTTCAGAAGATGTACAGAGAGCTGCAGCTGCAGGCACAGGCCTTTTGGAAAAGGAGCAGGGGTGGACTTTGCTAATCTTCAGCCTGTTTGCATGAAGACCGGGAAGGGTTAACACCAGCAGGGTGAGCCCTGCTGATGCACATCAACTAGGAACTCACCTGGGGTCACTGCTTAAGGGCGTGCCTTAGGCTCTGACCTCCATAGGCTTTGGATGGGGCCATGCCCCCCCGGAATCCTTTACCGGAATACCCTTCAATATCTGGGGGAGGTGATGGCGCTCCCCCCCCCATACATCTCCATAACAATACCCATACCAATGCCTAACCGCCAAAACTGAGAAAGTTGTGACGGTTTGCTACGAGGTAGGCAAAAAACCAAATGGCTGGTGCCAATTTGCCAAGTGGAATAAATTCCTACCAGGCCCCTTAATGGCGACCAACTGAGGTTCATAGCAAGGTCAGAAGGGAAACCTTGAAGGGCGGGCAGGAAACCGAAGGAGCTGAGCGGCCAAAGAGGGAGATTCTCAGCTGTACTTGCCTTAAATGAGGCAAGGCACACCCCCTGGGCCAGCCAATTGGCTGTCCAGGGGATGATGCGGCCGAGGATTCCCCAGATCGCGCGGGGGCTGGGAGCCAGCCTCCGTACGCGTGTTGGGGGCATGAGGTCCACAACACCACCTCCTCCCAAGGTCGGAAATGGCTTTGTGCCACAGCTTTTCTAGCAGCTCTGGTGGAGAGCCACTTTATCAACAGTATGAAAGGTCTGCGGCAAGTCTACTCAGAGACAGACCAACACATTTTGGTGCCTGAGACAACAAATCCAGATTGTTCCCCACAGTACCAAACATCATCATCATCATATGGGTTTTACTCATATGATCATGTTAAATGCCTGCTCCCGGAAATGTTGACCACAACTTTCTTTCGTGCCCAGATTGATAAATACCTGTGCCCTTGGCTCCATATCTATATTCACAAATGCCAGGTTGTTGCTCCCAGAGTCACACACTGTTTTGATCTGAGAAGCCATTTTCTGTTACCAAAACAAGAGCAGAACAGAAGTCCGAGTAAACTCAAAGCAATTGTGTCTCCATGTGACATTTTGAGAACCTCCATAAATTACTTCTGGGACAAAGAACAGAAGGCAGAAGGAACAGAGAAGTTACATCTTCTATAAAAAGCTTCAAACCCTGTGCCCTTGTGGCTGGAAGATGTCCTTGAACTATGACATACACGATAGAGCAAGGTGTGTGAGCATGTGTAGAAACTAGACCCACTCTACTGTTCATTGATCTGGCCACTTTTGCCTCTGGCCCTGCTGACCTCTAGTTTGTGGCCACTGTAAGGTTGACAAAATGGAATTTGGCCCTTGTGCTGAAAAAGATTCCCCACCTAAATGGATTTCACTTCAGGTTAAAAATGGGGTAACTATCCTGTAAACCTCCAGATGCTGGAGGACTCCAATCCCCATCAGCTCCAACCAGCATGGACAGTGGTTGGGAATGATGGGAGTTGTAGTCCAACAGCATCAGAAGGGCTACAGGTAACTATCTCCAAGTTAAAACATGGCTGGCTTAGGACCGTATTAACAAAATCTGCAAGTATTTACAAAACACCAAAGGTCCTTTTAGCAAAAGTGCGCTTAGTGTCATGTGTGAACAGGTCCCCACATGAAAACAATGATTTAGCCGCCTTTCCTTCTTGCCTCAAATTATTTATGAATTAACTACACACACAATAAACTTCATGGAAACACACTAATTAGTAATTTAGAAGAAAATGATCCACCTTTGCCTTCTTGGCTTCCTTCTTGTCTTTCTTCTGCTTCTTCTTTAGGGCTTTTTTCTTCTTTTCAACAAGACGGTCCACATCAAAGCCACACTGAAAAAGAGACATATATTTATGTACCAGCAGCTATTGGTTTTAGCAAGGTATAGATCACTCTAGCCTGTTTGCTTGCTTCCTATGTCTCCTTGTACGTGTTATATAGCCATGGTCTATGAGCCTCTTTCATACTATGAATTCTGTTTGGCTTCTGCAAATGAGGCCCAAGTGGCCTCAGGTAATGGATCAGGTGAGTAATTTAGGTGCTGCCAATTCATCCTGCTCTATTGTTAGAGGACCAAGCATTGACAGTGGCATGAAGAATATTGCTAAAACCAGTGCAACTGTAGTGCCCTTTCCAAGATAGAGAGAAGCAGACTACAGCTATTTACACTCTGGTTGGGACCAAAACTTTGGGAAACATGTCTTGCCAGTTCTTAGAGGACTCCACTGGCTTCCAATCTGTTTCCAAGCACAATTCAAAGCACTGGTGCTTACTTTTAAAGCCCATCCTGGTTTAGGATTTAGATGTCTGAGAGAACTTCTTTTCTCCTGTATCAACATCCCCAAACACTAAGATCTTCCTCCAGTGCCCTCCATCAGCTATTGTCAGAGGGGGTCTATTTGGCTCAGGCATCTCACTTGTGGAATTCCCTCCCCAGGATAGTTTGTCTGCTAACTATGCTAATATCTTTTAGGCACTATCACTGTGAGTTTAATTGTATGCCCCTTTTCCATGGCAAACGATGCTCAAAGCAGATCACGATATTGGAAAAGCGTACATAATAAAGCAGTGAATTATCCTGAAATGTTGCTCGAGCAACTACAATGTCTAAAAAAAATTAAACTGTCACACAAATATTAATAGGCTAAACAAAATGGCTCATGCTAGTGAATATATATTAAGATTAAAGAACCCGCAAATAGTTAATACAAAGGCCCAACAACAGGAATAGAAGAACATAATTCAAACAGCAACAAAACAAAATGAAAAAAAAACCACACCCTGTTCTCCAAAACAAAAATCTTACAGCTGTCCCAACCCAGCAGCAACCCTTCAATAAGACCCATTCACACCCACCCACCCACCCACCCATCCTGATGGCCTTTGCATGCTGATTATGGTGGGACTGAAGAATGACTAAACAGGGCTTCAGTCTACACCTCAGTCCCTTTCCTTTCTATATCAAATGTGAGCAGAGAGGACTAAGAGTACTGTGGGAATAGAGACTCTGTTGCATTTGTTTGTCTTTTCCCTCTAAGCGGAATAAAGTCCAAAGTCATTTTATTTAATGCATTGGTCAGCATGGAAACCCTCCCCCCCTGAAATATGAGGGACATCTTCTGAACCCTCCTCACCTTCTTCTTTAGGGCTTCTGCATACAAGTCAGCATTAGCAAAATAGATCGTAGCGGAGGAGCGGAAAATCTTCATGCCTGGGATCTCCTCAGCCTAGAAACAGAACAAAACAAGGAGTTAGTACAGTGTCACAGTAGCTTGAACCCAAGGAGACTTTTGTTCAGATCCCCACTAGGCACAAAGCTCACCAGCTCGCTGTGGACAAATTACAATCTAATATCCCTCAAAGTGGTGTTGTGAAAATAAAGCAGAAAGTAAGTCCATGGTTGATCTCCTGTGCTTCTTGTTAGGATTCTTGCCCCGTGTTGCAGTCATGGGATTGTTTTTTTCACATGACGGTGTGTGTTTTTATTCCACATAGTGAGAAGTGATGGAGACAGGATGTTTGTATTACTGTGTTTCCGTGAAGTAGGACGTTTGTTCCTTTGTCTCTTTCTCTTTGCTGTTTGATGATGATGAGAAAGGAGCTGAGTTAGAATGCTCCAAGTGTATTATATGTAAATAAAGTAGTTTAGCCAAAATGCTGTGCTCCTGAGTCTGTTACGCTGACTGCCAAGACTCTGCTGATCCTGAAGTGTGCTGATGCCTGCAAGGCATCAATTGCTGTGATGTTAGGGCTGGAGAAAGCTTTTGAAGCTCCAGAACGACCGACCAGGAGGGAGAGAACATGCCAGTCGGGCATGTGTCTCTGCTGGATGCCTACTCATGTGTAGGACCTCCTAACAGGTGGGATAAGTATTTGATAAACAAATGAACAAACAAAGACTAGGCTTTAGTATAGGGCATGTAATTTCTGTGGCTAGAAATCTGGATTTGAGCTAGCACTTGGTGAAATGCTTTGTGGTTGAACAGAGGTTGCTCCTAGTAAGATGTGGGCAAAAGGGCTTGAGAAGGATAAACCCTTCTGCATCTTGGGATTGTCTCAACCCAGCCCTCCATTAGACATGCACACCTTCTTGAACTCTTTCCGCTCATGTTTGCTTTGGTCCAAGAGGAAGCACAGTGCTTTGTTTTTCAAAGCACACACGCCATTTTCTACATAGCCCCTCCATAGTCATCTCCCCAAGTCATTTTCCAAATGTACTTTACCTTTTGATATTCAGCTACATCTCTGTAAACATCAGTTGTGGGCACTTGTCCTAAAATGGAATAATGGGGCCTTAGAGAAGATGGAAAAAGAGGGATTAGCAAAGACTCTGCTCAGTCTACTTAGCAACAACTTCATGACACCTGGAGTTTTATGTTGATGGAGAAGTTGCCAAATTCATATGGGTGAAAGTTGGAACTTGTTCAATACACCAGTCTGAGATTATGTCAGTTCTGGCGAGAAGTATCTCCTGGGAGGTGAACACATTGGTCGGACATCACCACACTTTCATCATTACAGACTGCTGCATTGATGAATGCCAAAGACCTAACACAGTTCCTTTAATATTTATTTCTTCCCAAATGTCTGGCCACTGGCTGTCCTTAAGAGTAAGGGCTACGAAGTGCTTCTGTTCAGGCTAAAACTACTGGTAATGATACATCTTTCCTGGCTATGGCTTGCTCTTTGCTTTGGCTCTGATTCCTGGCTTGATCTTCTGGGTTCCTGGCTCAACGCTGACATTTTAACTGAGTGGCACCAGGAGGTGGTACCAGAATGCTACCATTTTCCTGCTACCTGGCAAAGGGCCGTTCCCAAGCCCACCTCCCCCTCTCCTCCACAGACCAAGGAATACTCACATCTGGGTCCGGAAGATTACGGTGAGAAGTGAAAAGGCCACAGCAACCCCCAGCCCCATGTCAAGATTCAACACAATAGTAGCTATAAAGGTTACAACCCAGATCAGCTGCAGAGCATGGGAGGGGGAGAGAGAGAAACAATAGAGAAAGTGTAAGTACAATTGCCCCCAAATATCAACAGAAGACTTAAGGAAAACTTGCTGAATTATGCAACTGTCTGTCCTGATCTACAACTGTTCCCTGTTGCACCAAGCCATTGGGACTGTTCAGAAGCTTCAAGGCAATGACACAGAGGTCTATTGCCTCCATGGCAACTGCAGAGTTATCCAGTGGGTGGCGGAGGGTGGCTAATATACATTGTGCAGGCTACTGTGGAGCCCCTGGATGCTCCTAGGCATTATTGTTATATTTATACCCCTGTCTCTTTACTGAAGTACACAAGGCAGCATAAAATAGTGCAATGCAAACAAAATATGAAAGATAGCCTAAAAACTAAAGCAGAGCTAAAACAATAGCTTTAAGCCAGCAACTTTAAAGAGCATGCATGGAATCATCCAGGGATGCGTTGTTCCTGCATGTACCAGAAGGTGCAAGGAAGCGTGGATCCTGGATGCACCGTGGGACGCATGGTAGCCTTCGTGAAGGCTGTCGCTTTGATCATGTAAGCTGAGCTTTCTGCACTTCACTGCAAAGTTTGCAACAAGCCCAAGCCTCTCGGCTGCAGTTGCCAACATTTATGCCACTGCCATGTGCCAGGAGCAGCAGGCAAAACAGTCACTGGGGTAACGAAGCCAGACACACAGCAGGGGTCTGGAAAATACTTCAATAAATACAAATTATTTGCTAGCGAGATCTGCAGGAAATACATATTTGAATGCTGCCCCTACTTTTCATTTTTGGGTAAAACAACAACAACAGCAACATTCTGGCACATAGAAAACTAGAATGTTGGGGATAAAAATTCTAGCACTGAGATTCCTTCATGACTCAAGGGTTCTATGTGCAGAGATTCCCCAAACCCCCACTCCTTAGGGGAAGCATTCAAACATGCAACCCTGTGCATTTTAGTTAGGGAGGACCAGTTTGGTTTCACATATTTTTCCAGGTGTCTGCTAGAGAGACATCTGGTTTGCTGTTCTGGAGTTTAGCAAGAACTGCACTGTGCGATTGTGCTGATTGTGTGGCGCAGCAGCGTCAAAGCAGGGCCACAGCAGGCTAGCAGTTGAACCAGGCTTCCTCTTATTTCTATAGAGCTCCTCTTTTCTTCCTTACCAGGTCAGTAACGTTGGATCTCCAAAGCATACGGATATCTCTAAACTGCTTGAACATGCCCTTCAGGTTGACAATAATGATGGAAGCTAAAATGGCCTGAGGAACAAGGAAATTGCAAAGATATTATAGAGAATCGGCAGTATCATAACACCCACAACACAGAAAACAACAGAAAAGTCTCAGTTTAAAGAGACTTTTATCGCATAGTTGTGAAGTCTTCAAAGGGAGATGCGGCTGTTTAGTCTTGTGCTTAAATGATAGTTTTCTTCAATATTCTATGTGCCTCTCTGCTGCTGCTGTCTTTCACAAGCTAGATACATATGGCACTGGCACATATAAAGACACCCCCTGCCCCAATAGTTAATCCCACCAACAGGTAAAATGAAACAAACAGTATACTCCTGTGCATGTTTACACAGAAGTAAGTCCTGTTGAGCTTACTCCCGCGTGTTTAGGATTGTAGCCAAAGACTGAGAGCACCAAGTTTGTTTAAAGTACCTTGGGCAGCTGTTCAAAAAGTTCCCCAATCTTCAAGATGGTCACTAGGAGGATGAGACAGGAGACCAGGGAAGCCACCTGCAGAGGAGAGCATAGAGATGAATAAGTGCAAGCCTGGTTGGAGTAGAAAAGGGCAACCCCCCCCCCCCGATGCACACACATTCACCCTCCCTTTCTTAAACTACTGACGACATTCCATTCATTTTCCTTGTGAAAAGCCTAGAGCTCCTCCAGACTTATCCAACATTCCTCCTGATTGGATTGCACAAGGCTGACATGGAGGTTAGACTATTCCTGGTCTTTACTGAGCATTCATCCTGATTTGCTTGCAGGGTGTTTATACCCCGTTCCCATGAATCATTCATCCAGTGCATTTCCCCCTTGCTTTTCCAATTTGGAAAAAGACTGCTTCCTTTTTTTCTTCTTTTTTTTAAAGGGGGGGCTTTGTTGCACTGGAGTGAGAGAGCACTTTAACCCACTTTAGTTGTGCAAAGCCATGTTTCCCAGAAGGTGCTCAAATCCCTCCTGAAAAACACTTGACACTCTTCTGCAGCGGTCAGCAAACTTTTTCAGCAGGGGGCCAGTTCACTGTCCCTCAGACCTTATAGGGGGCCGGACAATATGAACGAATTCCTATGCCCCACAAATAACCCAGAGATGCATTTTAAATAAAAGCACACATTCAGCTCCTGTAAAAACACCAGGCAGGCCCCACAAATAACCCAGAGATACATTTTAAAGAAAAGGACACATTCCGCTCATGTAAAAACACGCTGACCATGCGCGGGCTGGATTTAGAAGGCAATTGGGCCACATCTGGCCCCCGGGCCTTAGTTTGCCTACCCATGGTCTGGAGGCACCCCTAGGCTCATGCCTTGCCCTCAGACTTGATACGGTTCCCTGTGAATGGATAGCCAAACCATCCTCAGCACATCATTTGTGCTCTATGTTCTGTGAAAATAATGGCAGGGAGAGGGAGATTTGAACTAGGCATTTGATGCAAGAGAGGGAAGGCAAATCCTAGTTACCTAACTTAGCCCAGGATGCAGTTCCATTAGCTCCAAGTGAGCTCTCTCTGCAACCCTGGCTCCAATGCTCAACAGCTAGATTTAGAAACTGCTACCTGCTCCTACCAGAAAAAAAGATGACATCTTACATTGGGGACGTACCTGGCTGTTGCCTCCAGTGCTCTCCTGCACAAGGGAGCGGGACATGGAGCAGCTGATGCTGTAACATTGGAAAAAACTGCCCACGAAGTTACTGAACCCCAGGGCTATCAGCTCCTGCAAGAGACAAACCATGGAGAAGGGCTGAGAGTCTGCGTGGCTCTGTGGTCCAGTTTCCCATTACACAGGGCTTGACACTCATAAGGATCAACTAGGATGCTCCTATTGTGCAGCCTGCTCTTTGAAGGGCTGCCTGGCCCAAAGCCAATTTAAAGATCAAGGAACAATCACCCCAGAATTGGCCCTACTAAACATCTTCCAAGACAACAATGCCCATTTACACCACAAAGAACTCATAACCCACCTACTTTAAGCAGCCAGAAACACCATAACCAGACCCTGGAGAGACCTGTCAGGAGTAAGCATGGACCAATGGTACCAAATAGTATGGGAAACAGCCCTACTAGAAAAATTAACCAATAAACTGAAACTGACACGGGGACTAACAGAAGAAGACACCTTCACCCCGGTATGGTTCCCCTTTATCACATACACAGCTCAACAAGACAATGACAATAATCCACCAACAGCATACAAATCAATATGGCTAACCTGATCCAAAACACCCACCCACCCCACTCACACACGAAAACAAAGATCACCACAGCCAATCACAAACAAACAATCACACCCTAGGCCAACCCCAACCTCTCTCACCACCAAAGGAACACAAGTGAACAACACAAGCAACGCTGACACCAAACCCTACATACATTAAGCATAATAGAAACATCGCCACCCGACCCCACCCCCATCCATCTTCCCTTCCTCCATCCCCTTTCTTTGCCCCCCCTTTTTCTTCTCCCCCTAATGTCTCAACAAATGAAACAGAATTGTAAAAATTTTATATGGAAAAAATATATATGAGGCATTACACTTAAAAAAAGAAAAAAGAAAAAAGATCAAGGACCAAACACAGGCCTTGAAGATGCCCGTCAACAGCATCCGGACCGGAGACTGAGCAGGCACACAGGTCATGGGATATGCTGCATTTCTGTTCAAAATTAATACAATCATTTCTAAGTGTGCATCTATGCATATAGTTTAAGATCTGCAAATTTTATGCACACCTGCGGCCTGTTTGGTCTTTTCTTTGGTTTCCTCACCTTTGGTGGTGTATAACTGGCCAACCTGGGACTGACAGGCAGAATATATGGATTTTCCCCAAACTGAAGACCCACTTGTATCATAAGTACTCAACTATCCAACGGTAAATTAAAACAGATGATAAGATGGGTCAGGGAGCCCAACTTCATCCAGAAGGAAGCACCTACAGATCAATCCAAATCTGACACAAAGAAAATGTGTCATGCAAATGCAATAACAATATTGTAGCACAACAGTAGTTTTCAAGCTCAGCGAGACTCAGGCCTCACTTTCAACCCAAACATACATTAGGAGACCCATTTCTTAATCATTTGCCATATATTTGCATGGTGGTATGTCTCCTGCTGCAGCCCACCTAGGATCAGGCTGCGACCCATTAGCGGGTCCTAACCTGCCAGTTGAAGACCAGTGTAGGACAAGACAGAAAGAAAAGCCAGTCCATAATAAATGAAACTTTGTGTCTGAAGCAAGTAATGTAAGCAACAGCGTAAGTCTGAAGTAAGTAAAGTAAGCAATGCAAGTAAGTAATGCAATAATCCTAGCCAACACAAAGGAAGTCCAATGATCCAATCGCTCAAAACCGCATTACTTCACCGGCTGAACTGATCAGTTGTACTGACTCATACTGACTCAGCAGAATGCTGGTCATAAATCAGTTTCAGCTTATTACCTTAGTCATGAATTCCTGATAATCATATCCTGAAAATGCAAGATAAGACACATGTGAAGCAACACCTGTACTCAGCAAACCCTCAGGAAGAAGGTTCTCCTGAAGCGCTCTCACCACCGAGTCTCCACCGTTCTTCACAGCTCTACAGTGCCCGCTTCCTCCACCCCTCTCCAGGAAATACATAACAGAAGCAAAGGCAGAGAACACAAAGCAGCGACAGGGTAAAGGTGAAAGTAATGAAAACCAGGGAGCCAGATAACGGCCAGAGCCTCCTTACCTGGTTGCTGTCCACTTTGTAGCCATGCTTGAGAGCAAAGATCTTGCCGAGCGAGATAGCAATAACGTAGCTAACCATTGCGATGGCAAAGGCATTTCCTACCACCTTGTCAAAATAGTGTACTTTGGGGGCCTGAGGGGGTCTCATCCTGCAATAAGGAAACACAGACGCAGTGAGGCACTTCTGGTCCACAGACAACACAAGGCAAGGCGAGTGAGGAAGAGCTTAATGCCTCCCTGAGCAATTCTTCTCTACCTGGAGATGCGTGTGGGTTGAGGGGGCAGGAAAGGGAGCTCAGTTTAGTTTCCTTGGGCCCAGGGGTGAGGAACCTCTGGGTCATGGGCTAACCGGCCTCCCCCATCTGGCCCGAGAGGTCATTTTGGCCTTGCATCTAATGTCATATATTTGGCGTCAGGAGTGGGGCAGGAAAAGGTTTAGCTCAGCCAGATTGTGTTTTGCAGGTGCCACTGATCAGTGGATTGAAGCCATCGCCAATTGTCACCTCTTGTGAAGCCCCTTCCAAAGCACTTTGAGGCCCATGTCTGTGCCTGCATGGTTTGATTTCAAACTATGTGAGCCAAAATGGGTAATAACAGCTTTTTGCAAGCTCTCAGACCCAGATAAATTAACCAGTGCACAATATGATCAAGTGAAAGTGTGGATGAACCCTTATTATACATTTTCACCATGAGGTCCCTGAGTGGGTTACAAAATTAATATCCTCTTAAAACAAACAAGAAAACCAACAAATATTTAAAACGACAGTACCATAAATTACAGTATTGGAGTAGGTCTAAAAAATATTTTCCAGCTGTCAAAGGCCAGGGAAAACAGGTGCATCTTTAGCAATCAATTGTAGCTATAAAGTGAAGATGGATCTCTCTGTCAGGAGAGACTCCAAATTCCCTCTCCCAGGACACTACCACCTAAACTTCTGAAAACAGCAGAGCTAGCAAGAGAGCTTCATCTCCCCATCAACACCCAGGAAGAGAAAAATTGCATGTCCTAAGGTGGTTATGGGAAGCAGCCAGAGTGACTCACCCGCTGGGGATTTCACCCACGATGCTAATCCCAAAATTGTCATTCAGCTTGGCAAAGTAGGAGATCACTGTGGATATAATAATCTGAAAACAGGTGGCAGGGTGAGAGGAAGGACTTGGCCACATCTGAGCATTGTTTATATGTTCATCCACTTTCCCCCCATTCAAATTCGACCAGAGTAGTCCACACTCACATGCATTTGAATTCAAATTCAAATCAAAGGATTCAAAGGATCAACTTTGATCTTTCTCATTCATGCCTGTAGCCATTCCCTTTTGTGTTTGTCCTTGCCTTCTAATTTGTTGATTCTATTATGCCTAGTAGAAACCAACAGGACATTTGTGCAGGTAGCTGTGTGCATGCCTTTAAAAAAAAAAATCCCCACCCAATAAGTGTGCAAAATCACCGTCAGGCAGTGGTAAATCTGCCTGTGCATTTTTCTGAGTTTGTGCAAACGTGAGGAATCCAGAAGAAATATATGTATATACTGTATATATAAGACCAGTGTGATTTGCCTGTGCAGTATTCTGATTTTGTACAAATATGAATGATCTTAAGAACTGTCACCTCTTCTGCTTCTCGTTTCTGATTTCCAAAGGTCACAAGTCAACTCCTATTGGCAGACCCATGAGTAAATATGAGCAATTCCCACCCAGAGGTAGATGGGATGCTCCTGTCTAGTGAAAGCTAAATGTTTGTAGCATATTTGTTAGGGGAGGCAGGACTTTTGTTAGGGGGGTCAGATTAGTTGGTTGGTCAGTTAGTTAAGCATTTCTATTGTTTTACTTGATCAAGGGGGGCAGCTGCCCCCCTGCCCCCTCCAGCTACACCTATGTTTGTAGAATGAAGCTGATCTACACTAGACTAGTCTGCCTTGACTTTCCATAATGGATAATTGCTGTCTATGCAAACACAATCAAAACTACTGAGTAGAGCCTCCCAAATTATGGGGGAGATCAAGACAATTTTGCCCATTTAACTAACCTGGACTGTGCAGAGAAAGCACTGCAGAGTCAATTCCAGAGAAGAACTCCATGTTAAAGGTTCAGTAGCATGGCTTCAGGTTGTCATCTTCCATTACAGAAGATTCCCTGGGTTGCTCAACCGCTGGATGCAGAGCAGGTAGGCGTTTTGGACCCCCCCTAAAACCTGGTACCCTCCAGATGTTTTGGACTCCCACTCTCATCAGCAGGCTGAGGCTGTTGGGAGTTGTAGTCCAAAACATCTGGAGGGTACCAGGTTAGGCGCAGCTACTTCAGACACAGTCTTTTCGGTTGCAGCCCCCAAACCTAGAGCCACCTCTGAAGCGAGATATGCCTGGCCCTTTTGTTACTCACTTCTGGCTAAGCAGCAAAAAGTGCTTTCATTTCAGTGGTCCTTATTAAAATACTGCTTTTTAATAAGAACTTAGCTCCTGCCACTTTATTATTTTAGTTTGTTAGTCTTCCTTATAATTGTTAAATATGATTAAATAAATCCCATTCATTTTGCGGGGAGAGGTCTAAGGATGATTTAATGGCTACTACATTGTTGTTTCTTGCTAATTTACTGTTTGTGAGCCCACCATGCTATTTATTTATTTTTTTAAATAGAGGGACAGGGTAGAAATCCTAGAAATACAGAGAATAAATTACCGTGAGAAGCTCGATGGGGATTGGGATCGGAAGCTTCTTGCCAATTTTGTCATTGAGCAGCTTCACAAGCAGGATCGAAACCATGGCGACCAGAGAAGTGACCAAGGTGCCCACATTGGTATTTGGCAATTTTGAGCAAACTTCCAAAAAGGTCTGTAGGGGAGGCACAAAGCAGGGGAAGTAATTGTGAAAGTGTGAGCACGGAGGAAACGTGAGAGGAGCAACCAGAGACCCCAATGCAGTGTAATGTTCTGCGCCCCCTTCACCTTAACTCGGGGATAAATATGTGTAAACAAACCATATTTCTTAAAGATACCACCATTTCTGCTGTGCCAAAAACCATGGCTTAGTGTCAAGACCCCTGTAATTTTGCTAATGCTCAGCAGCGATTGGGGTGGCTGGTAACACTATGGTTTGTGAATGACTCTCCTTTGATACAGACATGCTGATCTCTTTTATTGTGGCGGGTTTCCATTTTTAATGCTGCTTTCTTGGTTTGTCCTTATATTTCAATTGATTTGAATGATTGTTTGTTGTTTAGATCCCATCTTTAAAGAATAAAAATATACGGTATATTTGCAAGGAAAAACACTAAGCAACAACAATAAAAAGAGCCACGCTCAATGGCGGTTGTTCTTCGTAGCGTGGCATGCATAAAAGCCAACAGAGGAACGGTTTTAGTATTCTAAAATCTTTTATATGCCTTCCTGTGGGTCCATTGGGGCAGAAAGGAGGAGTATTAAAGGACTGCAGACAAAAGAAAACAAAGGAGCCGACACTTGTCCCTTAAAGTGAAGCGATTCTCCTCAACCCTCACTTGATCTTTGCTGTAAATTACGTTTCCATGAGACTTTCTCTGTTGTGGGCACACTTTGAAACCATTGTCAGTGGCAATCTGCTGACAGCGGCAACATTCCGGAGGTGAAAATAGGGATGTTTCACGTTTTACCTCCATTCCGATACCAAGGCCTTGTCCACACCTCACCTCCCTACTGCCACTTCCCCCCACGAAAACCTGCGGTTTACTGCTGAATCAGACCAATCCATAGATTGCCATTTGTTTCGATTCAGCAGTAAAGATCATGTTTCTCAGGGGAAAGCTGTGGGACAAAGCAAAACTGCTCAGACCCGTGCCAAGGAAGCTCAGGACAAGCAGAAAATTGCTTGGACCTGAACTTTCTGGGTGCTGGACAAGCAGAATTGTGGAGGAGCCCTCTCTGCCTCACCCCTCTCTGGACTTCCTTGGTTCTTCTCTGACTGTTGTATTATAGAATCATAGAATCATAGAATCATAGAGTTGGAAGAGACCACAAGGGCCATCGAGTCCAACCCCCTGCCAAGCAGGAAACACCATCAGAGCACTCCTGACATATGGTTGTCAAGCCTCTGCT
Source organism: Podarcis vaucheri (assembly GCF_965113315.1). NCBI lineage: Eukaryota > Metazoa > Chordata > Lepidosauria > Squamata > Lacertidae > Podarcis > Podarcis vaucheri. The sequence goes on along the minus strand of NC_138760.1, from coordinate 89,176,169 downwards.
TAAAGACCTCCAAAGTAGGAGACTCCACCACACTCCTTGGCAGCAAATTCATTTTCTCAGAAATAGGCTGTCCTGCCATGACTATGGAAGCAAAGCTATTTATTAGCAAACAGACCACAACAGCTTCCTTCCTTCAAGGCTTAAGAATTTTTAATCTCACAGTGAATCTAAGTGTGCCTTTTATAGAACCACTGCGCCACAAACGTTTTCAGAAACATTTACAGTCTTTTTAGGGGAGCTGGTGGTGATGGTGGGGTGAGGGGAGCTCTTCCTCAGTATGTATGCTCACACCAATAACGTTTTCAAAAAGTAAAATAAAATCAAGCATCCAAAATCCCCCTAAAAGAGGCAAAGCGGCGATATAACTGGGGTAGTGATTTACCAAAGCTGCATACCAGAAAATGGGAAACAGGTGCATTTGGCATGTATGAATTTGTGTGCGCTTAAAATAGCATGGAATCTTTATATTGGGATTTATTACACCTGCCAGACATACCTAGTGATTCAGAAAACACAATCTGAATCCCTGGAAGCCACACAAGGGAAGGCACTGGCATCCTCCTGGAAGCTGTGGCACTGCACTTGCCATGATGGGGTGGGCAGAGCAAGGTGGCTCTGAGGGTGGGGCAGCTCCAGGGCAGTGGAGGCCAACCTGCTGCTCTCCTGACCTCACCCTCCCTCGCCCTGCTCCGTCCTTGTCCCAGCAAATGCAGCCCTGCAACATCAGGAGGAGGCCACTGTCTTCCCTCATGTGGCTTCCGGGGGTTTAGATTGTGTTTTCTGAACCTCTCTGTGGCATGAGAGGATGAGTTCATTCACACAAGCTAGAGGAACAAGCATGTATAAAAATGTCATGTGGAACATGGTTAAGAAAGGGCAGGAGTCATTGGCACCCTTGGGGGTTTCCCTCCCAATGCAAGTAGCAGCCTCAGGGAGACGATCAGTGCTTTTTTTTCTAAAAAAATGTTTAAGGGTACTCCCATTTTGACTCAAGAAAATCACCATTTTATAGTTTAAAATAAATATAGTAAATGAACAAAAGTACAAAGATCCACAAAACGTTTAGGGGTGTATGCGTACCCTTGTATCCCCCCAGAAAAAAGCACTGGAGACTATTATTGTTTGGACCTCACAGCAAGTGGGGAGGAGGGTTTAACTCTCCTTTTCTAATGCTACAGTCTGGCTGCTGTTTGGTAAACCTGCCCAACAAACAACAACAAACAAACATGCATATTAATAGCCTCCGTAGATAAATAGGTACCGCTCCGGCGGGAAGGTAAACAGCATTTCCGTGCGGTGCTCTGGTTCGCCAGAAGCGGCTTAGTCATGCTGGCCACATGACCCGGAAGCTGTAATCCGGCTCTCTCGGCCAGTAAAGCGAGATGAGCACCACAACCCCAGAGTCGGCCACGACTGGACCTACTGGTCAGGGGTCCCTTTACCTTTACTTTAATGTTGACTTTACATCTAGCATGTTGCTAAGATAGCTTCCAGCTCCAAAAGATTTCAAACTCCTCCACCAACTCCTCTCTAGCCTAAACCTGCCCTTTCCCGGGCCCAACTGTACTTACATAGATTATTGACAAGGGCCCTGCATACTCCTCCACAGTCACCCCAAAGACGTACTTCAGCTGGGAGATTAGCACTTGGATAGAGGCCGCTGTGGTGTAGCCCCGCACCAAGGGCTCAGAAAGGTAGGTGGCCACAAACCCAAACTGAAGCAGACCAAGGGCAATCTAAAAAACAGAAAGCAGGGGGAATAAGATCCTCATGTTGTCTCTCACACACAACTCCCATCCAGAAATCTCCCTGTGGGACAAAGTAGATCTGGGGGTGTATCGCAGAGGTATCTTGCTATGAAGCCTGCTAGGACTTGCCAGAGACCCAGAACAGAAAACAGAACATAAGATCAACCAATTCTGTCCCTGTGAGATGGGGCCAAACATATAGGCTTATTTAAAAGCCTGTCAGGTTGCAGGAGAAAAACCTGAGACTTTAGAACAGGGGTAGACAATGAGCTAGACAATGTTGCTAGACTAGAAAAAGTGCATTATATTAGGGAAAATTACAAACAAAACCAAACATATTAGAAGAAATATGCATGGAAATGTACACAACCTTGTGTGTGAACTTATAAAATATATTTACAGTGGTACCTTGGGTTACATACGCTTCAGGTTAAATACGCTTCAGGTTACAGACTCCACTAACCCAGAAATATTACCTCGGGTTAAGAACTTTGCTTCAGGATGAGAACAGAAATTGTGCTCCGGCGGCACGGCAGCAGCAGGAGGCCCCATTAGCTAAAGTGGTGCTTCAGGTTAAGAACATTTTCAGGTTAAGAACGGACCTCCGGAACGAATTAAGTACTTAAGTACTTAAGTACTTAAGTACTTAACAATAATCACAATCTAATGGGGAAATGGGCTGGACTGAGCTTAAGGCTGTAAAAATGATGAACTGAGACATAATTGACAGATTCATTCATTCCTGCCTCCTTTGTTATTGTTGAGAGAGAACATGCACACTTTTGGGTCCCATCACTCACCTGAAATATGCCGACCAAGAAGGCGAGTGCACCCACCAGTTCCACTCTGGCAGCATCCCTCAGAGTCTCATTGACAATGGTGACATTCGAACCATTAACCGTCTCCATGTACTTTCCGCTTGGTTCCAGTGAATCTGTCACACTCCCGATCATCACAGAGATGATAGCAAATGGGCCTGTGAGGAGGAGATAGAGGCTTGGGCCAAGAGATCAGCTACCTGTCCAACCTTGCATCCCCACAAGAATCCAGTCCTCTTTTGTCACAAGCTCAGTTGGCTTTGCTTATCCATCCACATCACCAAGATGGCAGGATTTGCATTGGGTGCCAAAGGATCACAATTTAGGGCCAGAGGAAGAAGATCCCAGCTTCCTGCCTTTAAGAGTATTTTGATGATGATGATAACAGAATAATAATAATAATAATAATAATAATAATAAGCGATAAACCATCAAACATTAAAAACTTCCCAAAACAGGGCTGACTTCAGATGTCTTTTAAAAGTCAGATACTTGTTTATTTCTTTGACATCTGATGGGAGGGTGTTCCACAGGGCAGGTGCCACTACCGAGAAGGCCCTTTTTGAACAAAGAGGGCTTGTCCCCTTACACCTCACCAGTCACCTGGTTCGAGATAGCAAATGAGTCTTGTGAAGCAGGGCAAGAGGCAATTGAGCCAACTTAAATTAATTTGAAGATGTGTATACAAAAGTGCCAAGTGGAAAATCAAAAGTCATTATTTCCTTTTTTAAAATTTCTCTTCTTATCTCTTTTAAAAATCTTTTTTCTCTCTATGATTTTTAAACACTGTTCTTTTTCGTTAACTCTTATCTATATTTATGTTCTGTGGTGGATGGAAGATGAGAGGCAGGGCAGAGAGGATTTCCCAGATTAGGAGGCTGGGGGAGAGAGGGAAGCCCCCAGGTGAGATGTTGGGATGTCTTGCCTCCCTTGGTGTGGATGAAGAATAAAGCTATAACCTAGATAGAGGGTTTTGTATTTTCCTATATTTTCCTCTTCTCTTCCATCTTCTTCTTCTTACACCTTCCCCCCCACGCTTTCCCTTTTCTATTTTTCCTCTCTGCTTTGCTTTTACTGTAGTCTTTCAATAAAAACTGAACTCCTACGCAGATCCCAGAAGGCCTCTTCCCCCAGCATCCCCTGCTCACCCACAGAGATGTGCCTGGAGGTCCCAAAGAAGAAATACAGCAGGACGGGATAGAAGGCTGAATACAAGCCGATGACGGGAGGCAGCCCTGCTAGAAGCGCATAGGCCAAACCTGGGCAAAATAAAGGCGGGTGTTAATACGCAGCCAATGCTTGGTACCTTTGCTTAGAATGCAGGCTCCATTGTATCCCAGGCGTCCCACTCAGGCGTGCTGTAGTTTTATCCACCCACCAAGCCTGTGTATGCAGGCAACTTACATGGCCTCCTGCTATTTCCCAGCATGGCTTAGTGGTTACAGTGTCAGACTAGGAGTCTGGGAGAAGCAGGGTTCAAATCCCCCATTCAGCCACAAAGCTCACTGGGGGGCCTTGGGCCGGTCGCTGACCCTCACCCGCACCTACCTCACAAGATTGTGGTGGGGTTTAAATGAGGGGTGGGACCCATACACGCCACCTTGGAGAAAAAGGTGGGATAGAAATGCAACAAGGTTGATAAATACGAGTCTGTCTCACTAAATTCCAGACTGCACCCTTCACCTACATCCCCTTCTCCTCATCTAGCTTTTTTAGCCAAAGCTTTGTTTTCCCCAAGGTCCTCAAGGCCGTATTTCCAACAGTAACTTAAATCGGAAGCATGTTTTCATTTGGGTTCCCTGTCCAGTAGTGTTTTGGTATCTGGCAGCTCCTCCAATGTTTGTGAAAGTTCAGCACAATATAGCAGTTAATCTGGTGTCAATGGCACACCTATGCCAGGTACACAGACAAGGACCTGTCCACTTAAGACTGAAACACAGAAGGGCCACAAAACCTCAAGGAGGCTCTTTGCTCTCCAAGAACAGGGGAAGAAATGGATGACAGTCAGGGCTGTCATTAATGGCCTTGTGGAGTACAAGGTTGACAACTGGCTCCCTGAAAGCTTACCCTGAGGGAGATGCATGATTCCTACACTGAATCCTGAGATGATGTCCCCTAGCAGCCAATCCTTGACTGGGTACCGGGGTAGCCATTTCAGGATGGGGAAGAACTTCAACAGCAAGGACTTTGCAGTCGAACTTGAGCATCTGTGAGGGAAAAGTGGAAAAAGGCATGTCTGAGAGGGAAGTTTGGTCTTCAAATTGCACTGTGGCCCAGCAATGGAAGAACTGGGAGGTCAAAAATACCCCGTCCTATCTTGGGCATGCCTCTTCTTGCAAGAACATGACTGTTAGCCAGCAGGTGTCTCCTTCAGAGACAGAAGGGACCAAATTCCACATCTGTAACATTTGGGCAGATGTGGAGGCTAAAGGAGGCAATGAAGGAGGTGGGACTGCCCTACCTACCGCTAAACTACTCATGTGCAAAGCACAACCTCTAGCTCTTCCTGCCCCTTTCGGTTCAGGCCAGGAGTTCAGCAGGGCTTGGGAGGGGAGGCTGCAGACTTGAAGCCCTCCCACAGGCCTTCTGACATAATTGGTGGAAGGAACTGGCTAAAACCCAAAGATTAAAATCTCTAAAGTGGTAGAAGCAAAAGCGCACAGCACCCTCCATTTTCAGGGTTGGTGTACATGACTGTGAGCCACTTCAAAGGTACAGTTCATATGCACATAATATAGTCCTTTGAGGTCTGATTCACTTGTGACTGCAGAAGGGAGTCTCACATCTTTGTCCATGGAAAAAGTCCTTGCCTAAGGAAAGCTTGCATATCAAGGACAGGGTTCATCTAAAGCCCCTTTAATGCCAGTATTCCAAGGGAAAGAAGGTTTTGTTACAAAGGGAACATGCAATGCCCTCCACTACCAGCACCACACATTCGCTGCAACCCTAAGTAGAATGACATTAGAAGGGAAATATCTTGTCTGATGCGTGTTCTCTGTGACAAGAACATGCATTGAGGGTTTTTTTTCTTTTAAGGGAGACTAGTGGGATCCATGACAAAATGTTGCAGCATGGAGTGCTGTTGTTCATTGTGTCAGCCAGCTAGCCAGCCAGCCAGTCACACCCTCCTCCATGATGCTCCATACCAGACCCCCTCCACCGAGTTTTCAATCTATTTCCCCCACCCAACAGTCAGCGTTCTGTAACTACCATACTTAGCTGTCATTAGCCCTTTGGGTGGTTTCCTGCCCCTTAAGGCTTTTTCTTTTGAAAAGCTTTTAGTAAACCTTGGGTAATCCCCAAATAACTCATTTTTGTGTGATGGTGGCATTTTTGGCTCTATAAGCAACAGCACACATTTCATTTTATTTTTGTCACATTTTGTTATACAAGCATCAGAAGTAGAAAGAGAAAGAAGGATAAACCAATGGAAGTGACTGGAGCACTGGTCTATGGTCCTCCTGGTTTCTAATCAAGTCATTCTTCTTTTCAGGCTGTGTAGATCCCATACATTTAAAGCATACAACTTACCCCAAAGAATCCTGGGAACTATAGTGTTTGGAGTTGTGGCTGTTAGGCTGAACTACTGTTCCCATAATTCTTTGGGGGAAGTCATGTGCTTTAAATGTATTGGTATGTATACAAATTCAGGGCTTGCAAGTTCCACAAGGTGCTCTACAGCCTTCCCAAAAAGTCCCTTTAGTGAGCTATAGAAACATCATACCTTATCTTCTGGATCTTGGTAGAGAGAGAGGTTGAAGGAGCCTCATTTCTCAGGCCAATCGTCTCTAGTTCAGCCTCAGTCAATGTATGATGCTTGGCCCTGGAGCGGCATGAATCTTCGTTTTCTTTCATCTCCTTGGCAATAATGCCACCTGCTTTATGGACTCACTCTGAGGCTAGGAAGAGGGGAAGGAAGCAAGAGGGCCATTAAGACCACCTGCCACTCTGAGAACTTTGCAACCTTGGATTCTGCCACACATTTCCTTTTAAATGGGCCTGGGAATAGAGCATTTAAAATAAATACAGTATAGGCCAAGGATGTGGAACCTGTGGCCCGTCTGTGGTGGTGACAGCACTGGGCTGTTTCACCTAAGTGCCGCAACACTTGGGCCTTTAATACCCAAAGACTCCAGCCAACATGGTCAATGGTCAGGACAATAGGAATTGTAGAATTATAGAATTGTAAAGTGTGGAAGGGACCCAAGGGTCATCTAGTCCAGGAACAACATAAACGGAATATAGAGGTTCCTGTTATATGAAATTGTGGGCAACTCTTGTCATACAAGAATGAAATAACACAACCTCTTTAAAATAAAGCTAATAACCAGTTATCTGATGCTGAGCAAAATGTTGGACCTCTGGCCTATAACTCTGAGAAGTCAAATGAGGTTTCCCCTGGCAGATCGGGACAAACTGTTTTAGTGGCTTCCTTTTTAGTCACAATTTTACCTGAAAGGGTTCCCGATGAACCATCCTTTTGGGGAACAGACAGGATGAAGCAGAATATCTAAGTGCACATGATCACAATGTGACCTTATGACCCTTGACAGCTTCACCCTTGTCCTTTTAATTATCCCAGTGACCTGAAATGCTTTATACTGCGATGTCCATAAAGGTATTTGATTTGCAAATATTGTTAAACAATAGTCCTAATATACATTTATAATTCATTTTGATATTATTATCCAATAATATTTGTAAATGAATATAGACAGACAACAATAATTGCATATATAGAGAAAGATTTATTTGTTTACAGACATTTTATGGAAAAAATTGAAGAAGAACAATTATATATAAAATGGACAAAGGCAATGCGAAAAGTTAAAGATGACATAAAAAAGCCGGAAGGAGGAAGGAGGAAAGTTCGCTTGGGAGACCAAGAACAAATGTGAAACATAATGTATGTGTATGTATAGTATGTAACTAAAAATTCAATAAAGATCATCTAAAAAAAAGGGGGGTATTTGATTCGATTTGATAACCAGTTATCGGATGTCTGAAGGCTACTGAAGGCCTGACCATTTCCTGAGCTGGCATGCTTGCGAAACAGAGCAGGTGCATGACCCCATATAGTTCAGCACAAGTGTTAAGGGAGAAAGCAGCAACTGAAGTTTGAGGAGGGAAGGGAAAGGATTGGGGAAATTGTGGCCCTCCAGATGTTGCTGAACCACAACTTTCATCATCCAGCTCATTGGCCATGCTGGCTTGGACTTATTGGAGCTGTAGTCAAAGAGGTTCCCCATGCCAGAACAAAGTGGAAGTCTTCCTCTGGGCAGATTTAAGGCCCCCGGCCTCCAGAAAGATCATAGGCTGGCAGCAATGGCCAAACATCAGGCATCTAGAATGCCTACTTGCCTACTGTTATATCAATTATATTAATTCATTCATATACAATTGCTGTGTGGGCACTCAGTGTTTGAATGGTAAGTCTGTGGCAGCAAAGCCTACCCTTGTTTTAACCATATTGTACAAAACATCTCGAAGGAATAAAACATATACAACCAATTACATATATGGAAACAGTTTTAAATCCAGTACATATATAAATTCAAGTATCTTCAGAAGATGAAGATGGTGCTGCTGTAGGAGAAGGGCTGTAGCTCAATGGCAGAAGATCAGGTCCCACGTTCAAAGCCTGGCATCTCCAGGTAGAGTTAGGGTCAGAAACCCAGAGACCTGCTACCAGTCAGAGCAGACAATACTGACCTAGATGGATGAAAGGTCTGCCTCAGTATAGGGTAGTTTCTTATGTGCTTCTATGTAAGAGGCTGCAGTGTTGTTTTCTCTTCAGAACTGTTGTGCAGTCCTTTAGGTGCAGCACAGCTAAGAACATATTTATTGCTCTGCAGTTTGCGAGTACAAGTAGTATTCCCTGCCGTGCACATTTTTTATAATGTTTTTAATTAACAGCACAAAGTTCAGTAACTCGTTATATGCCTTTATCATTTCATGCATAGGCTGACTTGGAACGGCCTGCCCTGCTGAGTATCTATAACCACCTGAGGTTTACTTTATGGGAACTATAAAATGATGATGCACATTTCCAATATGAAATTGAATGCATATTTTTAAAGCATTGTTTATATTTACAAAGGAATCAGGCTCTCTAAAGAGTGGAAGATTTGACACTAGAGTTGTCTTTTTAAGAGACTGCTTTTTCCTCGCACGATGGAGAATTCATAAGGGTATTCTGTTAATTGTGGTACTCAGATTGGTGCACAGAAGCTAACACCTTCATCTTGCAGCCTATGGGCTAGTTTTATGATTTAACAATGTTATAACTTAAGAAGACTCTGATAGCATATATGACTTGTTATGCCGAAATTTTTATTGCTCGTAAAAGTGTTGTGAAATGATTGTTTGTAATGAGTCTTAGTAGTGATCCTAGGGCTGTGTACACACCATACATTTAAAGCACCTCTCCCTAAGAGTCATGGGAACTCTTTTTCAAGAGGAAATGTGCTTTAGATGTATGGTGTGAATGACAACAACAACAACAACAGCAGCAACAACAACAACAACATATTTATACCCTGCCCATCTGGCTGGGTTTCCCCAGCCACTCTGGGTGGCTCCCAACAGAATATTAAAAACACGAAACATTAAAATATTAATGTTTAATATTAATATATTAAATATTATATGTATATAGAATATTAAAAACATCAAACATTAAAAACTTCCCTAAGAAGGGCTGCCTTCAGATAATAATAATAATAATAATAATAATAATAATAATAATAATAATAATAATAATTTATCCCCGCCCTTCTGGCTGAGTTTCCCCAGCCACTCTGGGTGACTCCCAATCGAGTGTTAAAAACAATACAGCATTAAATATTAAAAACTTCCCTAAACAGGGTTGCCTTCAGATGTCTTTTAAAGATAGGATAGCTGCTTATTTCCTTCACATCTGAAGGGAGGGTGGGTGCCACTACCGAGAAGGCCCTGCAGCCTATCTGTTTCATTGGGAGTAAACAAAGCAAAACTAAAACTTAAACCAAGTCAGCCATATAGCCATTGTACTACCTTGCAGAGAAACTCATGAGAAAATTATCTCAGTTAATGCCCTAGCTAGCCCCTGCCCCCTCTCTCTAACAACTCCTTGTCCCTCCAAGCTGAGCTCTATAATTGGGTATAAAGGTGGCATTAACTAAGATTTTATTTCCTCCTCAAGAGGATGCAATTAAGGACATGCCTCCCTGGCCAACTAGATGCCATTTAAGGACAAGTCTAGGTGTTGACTGAAGGAGCAAGTGAAAAGGTATAACTTGAAATGCCCTAAAGTTAGACTCTGGACTGCAGGCATTAGCCATTTTGGAAACCTCCCTGGGCACTTGAGGACACAGGCAAGTGGAACTGCACTACATAAAGGCAGGCACGCAAGGATATGTGTAATGACTCCCCACTAGGTACTATTACAAGGAGAAACTGCAGGGCACGTTAAATGCATTTTCCATCCAATGCGCTGGGTCTGAATAATGAAAAAAGCACCAGCTAGAGTGGGAGGGAGGAGACTGGTAATGAATGAGATTTGGTGATTTACTCCCATTGCAAATATCAGCTTCAGAAGAGGGGGTTTCTTAAGAGCCCTGCAGTGGAGAAAGGGGCTAAATCCCCTCCTTGTGTCTGCTCTGAGCCTGTTAATTATTAGCACCCTCAAAGGAAGATAGTCCCTTTTTAAAAACATGCAGATTAGGCCTTATCCACACTTCCTCTTGTCATGTTGCGTTCCCCTGGGGAAACTGCTCTTCAGTGCTCAGTCAGAAAAAAAAATGGCAATTTGGGTTTCCTTCAGATTGATGATTGTTCTTAATTTATTGCTAAAGAGCAGGTTTTCCCTGGGAAAAGAGTGGGGAAAGGGGAAAACCGCTCATCCCTGTGCTTTTAAGGCATGGGACAAGCAGAAGTGTGGACAAGCCCTCTGACGCAAAGGAGTATTTGACCCCATATCTAGTTTGGCCCTGATAAATGTAGCAAAAAAATTACACTGGAGGATTTCTCTGACAACAGAGAAAGGTTCTGATACCACAAAATGCAATATAGAACCAGGACAATGTGGGGAATCTTTGGTGGTCCCAGGCACCCCATCTTCCCTATTTGGATTTGTACCCCAAAGACCACAGGAACTTGTGGGTGCGTGGAAGGTAAGCTGTAAGCAAGCACAATTTGTGACAGTGCACAACACCATTGCTCGTCTTTTATGGCATCATCCTTAGCTTCCAATTCCCCAAGCTTAAGCCAACATGAGATAGCCTTACATTGCTCTTAAGCCTGCAGGTCTTTTGGTCACCAAATGTAATAGAATTCTCAGCCATCTGGATCAAATCACAATTCACAGAAGTACTTGTGGTCAGCCGTGACAATTCATCTGGCAAGTTTATTTATACCATAGAATTTTTTTACTAGTCTACAAATACTGACATGGTGCTATTGGGGAAAATAATATTTTTTGGGGGGAGTAGGGTGCTGAAAGGGAGCACATTCAGTCATTATTTTAGGAGTCCACCTAGACATCTCCATAAAAGGACACAAATTTGCATAAAATTTATATATGGTAATATTGTTATGTGCACCCAAATCTCTAAGTGGTGAGAGACATCGGGGTGCCCGCACTTTCCTTGGAATGAAGGTCAGTGAAAACTGGTATATTGGTTTTATTTACACATCTATGCAGGCTGCGCATAAGATGGAAGAGCTCACAGCATTAACTCTCCAACAGATCTTGCTCCCCCATTAAGTTTCCAGGGAGGGTCCCAAAGCTATAGCTTTGGTTTCAGCACAGAGAGCAAGTCAGGTCTCTGTGCCTTCCTAGCTGAGACAAGAGAAACCTGCCCTGGCCTATTGTCCTGGACCTGGCCTCCAGCCAAGTGAGGGTGGGGGATAGGGGAGGAAGAAGACCTAGCCCCTCCTTATGGAAGCATCACTAGATAGTTGTTTCTATGGCAACACATCTGTACTTAGCCTTAGGTACCTAAGAAGAGCCTGATGGATCAAGCCAAAGGCTCATCTAGTCCCGCATCTTGGTCTCACGGTGGCCAGCCAGATGCCTGTGGGAAGGACCAACTCTTGCAAAAAGGATGCTCAACATGCTTGGTTAGGGCCATTAATGTAACAAAAAAACTAGTCTGGCCATTTTCAGCAGTTCCTTCTATGACACACTCCCATCTTACAGATATAGAATCCCAGGTCTGGAGGGACCAAAACATATCATTCAAACCACATGCCCCATCCTATAACACTACACACACATAGATGAATTATAATTTAAATAATAACCCAATGCACCTCACCCCAGAATAAAGACTGATCTGTGCACCTGCTCAGTCTGCTTTGCAGGCACTTACTGCTGATGGGCAACTTCAAGCAGTTGGGTTGAAGAAATACAACCCCCCCCAAAAAAAAAGGAGATAGGAGAGGGAGAACTAAGGGGGCAAACCCTCTCCAACAGATCGATGAGCAGGACTAAACATGCTCACTGGATTTTACACCAAGTGTTCAGCTTCAGCCAATCCCAGTTTCCTGTTGAGCGTACCTCTATAAGGCTATATAAGCACTGCACCTATAAAGCGCATTTGAAGCACATTTTCCACCTCCTTCAAAGAATCCTGGGCATTGTAGTTTGTTCAGGGTTGCTAGGAATTGGAAACTACAGTGAACAGTAAACTACAGTGTCCAGAATACTTTGAGGGGGGAAATGTGCTCCAAATATAATTTAGAGATATCATGTATGCAACCAAAGCTAGGTTTTCAAATTTCCACACTAGTTATATTCACAATTTGCATTTTATGTGTATAGTGAGGAGGACAGCATAGCTGTGGCATTCAGATGGCAGCTAATCTCTCTCTCTCTCTCTCTCTCTCTCTCACACACACACACACACACACACACACACACTCCATTCTGTCTGTACCAGTAGCTCCTCCTTCCCTTCCCTGGGGAATGCTAGAAAGGGAATCCCAAGAATCACCCTCTTACCTGATGTGTGATAAAAGGCAGCAGGATTGGCAATGTGTGCTGTGGCCGGACGGCTCTCTAACTGTGTGCTCCCCTTTGCTCACTATTAATACCTGACGGTGATCTTTGAGACACCACTCCCTCCTTGGCTCCCTTGCAGTTAAGTTGACTGCACTACGTCTTGGGTCACTGGGTTTCCGTTCGCCATAAGCACGGCTGTTAGGCTTCCTGGATCTGAGCCATGGGGTGAGCAAGCTGATGGACTCATTGACCCGAGAAGAGAACCTAGATATAATGGACACATGAACATGCTGTAGAAGGAACTGAGGGGCAGGTGGGGCTCATTGACATGGGAATGTAACCCATCTAGGAGATGGAAAACTCTGATCCTAAAGAAGGAGGAGAAGAAGAAGAAGAAGAAGAAGAAGAAGAAGAAGAAGAAGAAGAGGAGGAGGAGTAGTTTGGATTTTATATCCCGCTTTATCACAACCCTAAGGAGTCTCAAAGCGGCTAACATTCTCCTTTCCCTTCCTCCCCCATAACAAACACTCTGTGAGGTGAGTGAGGCTGAGACTTCAGAGAGGTGTGACTGGCCCAAGGTCACCCAGCAGCTGCATGTGGAGGAGCGGGGACATAACCCGGTTCCCCAGATTACGAGTCCACTGCTCTTAACCACTACACCACGCTGGCTCTAAACCACTAAACATCCATCTATATCTGTAATCAATAAAATGGTGGCCATTTCTGATCCAGATCATTGCCTGTTTGCCATAAAGCAAGACTCCGTTTAGGTTTTGTCCTAACAAGTTAGAATTGTTGAACACATCCATCTTCTAATAACACATAAATCTTAAAATCTAAAGCATCTAACACAGTAATAGTTCTTAAACATTTATTGTTACAAATTTTAAAAGGAGAGCTTTTGTTTAAGTCCAAAATGTTACCCAGTTCTGTATGAAAGCTCACCTGCAGAGGTGGGGATATCAGGTGGTGGGATGAGTTTTGTTTCAACTTTTATGACTCTCAATTTTGTCATGTTTGCTTACTCCCTACACAAAATGTATTCCATTATTTCTAGACTAGTAATTGATAAGCCAAACTTCAGGTACGCTTTTGACCTTCAATTATAGATTGACCATCCAACAAACTTCAGATAAACTCTGGCCTTGATCATTAAAATTCCTCAAATAACCCTTTGACCCTTAGCAACGGGGATTTAACTCAATACTCTTTCTTTTTTGTACCCAAAGCCCCTTGTGGATTTTATGCTACCCAGAATTCATTATGAACTGGCTTTGTCTTTGCGTCCCCCCCTTAAAGCAATCACTATTCTTTGCTTATTTACATCTCCAAAGACTTGGCCATCCTGCATGACCATTCTCATTTGCCTATACTACAGCCTACCTTTATAAAATAAGGTATTTTCTGTTCCTTGTTAAGAGATGGATTGGTGCTGTGTTCTGTTGCCATTCTTAGCAATTCCAGAAAAGCTAAATAGACGCTCCCCTTAAGGAGACTTTTTTTTTGTTTTCTTTGGTTCTCATTTAAAAAAAACCACGAAAACACAGCTGCTGCATTTTAAATTAAATATTTTATTGTAGTTTTTTTAAATTGTGGGATGTTATTGAATAAATAAAAAAAGAAAATTTACCAGTACATTTGCCCTTCTAGAAGTTTCTCAAGAAATGTGGGATAAGTAACATTGAATAGGTTGATTTTTTCCCCCTTGGTGTAATATGGAGCCTTTTATTTCTGGTACACCTTGTGCCTCTGATGGTTTCAGCTATGAGCAGTGCTTTTTTCTGGGGCTACGCATACCCCTAAACATTTTGTGAGTCTAAGTTTGGCCTCATTGAGGGGAAGTATTTCAATATAAGTAGGAAATTGAGAGTACCCTGAAACCTTTTTTAAGAAGAAAAAAAAAGCACCGGCTATAGGTATAAGTTTTTGTATATCCTGAAAGTCATGGGCACCACACACCTGTTCTCCCCTTTCTTATGACGCTACTCTGCACTTACCTGCCTGTATCTCATTGCAAATATCTGTGTAACCAGTTTTATCATTTTTTTCTTGTGAATGAATATAACAGCCAATGCCAGCCTTGGTTTGATTTGGTTTAGTTTCATGTGTTTATTCCAGGAAATTCTATTTTGTTATATGGGCTATATGGGTAACATTTAATAAAAATACTTTTAAAAACATTTTGTTTCCAAGTCTCCTTGGGATAACCCGTGGGAAATAAACGAACTATGAACTGAGGATATAAACTGTACCCTATTTATTTATTTATTTATTTATTTATTTATTGAGGAACACACTTCTAGACACAGGTATCAGGCAGTGAATGGCAAGACTAGGTGCTTCCTCCCCACAAATCATTGTGACTGGAAATATTAGCATAAAGTCAGTAACTGGGTGACTACCACCGTCTCTGCTCCATCAGTGTGGGCATGTTCACATCAGCCAGTGAGAATTCAGAAGCAGAGTGCCTTAATTGTATTAGTCTCATCTTCCTTCTCTGTCCCTTTTCCTCCTCATGAGTAGAGCCCTGCTGGATCAGGCCAAAGGCCCATCTAGTCCAGCATATTGATCTCACAGTGGCCAATCATAGGTCAATGGGAAGCTCACAAGCAGGACTTGAGTGCAGTAGAACATGCTAGAATCTGAAGGCTTCTTCTTTGGGTTCAGAGGCCTAGGGTAGAGGTGGGCAGCCTCATGGGGCCAAAGCTGATCTTTAGGCATCTCTAACTCTCCTTCAGGACTCCCCTCAGGCCACAGCCACTCCCCAGACAACACACCTCACACATTCTGCTCCATGTCCTCTTCTAGTACTGTTGTCTGGCTGAAATGTTTTTGCATCTGAACTCATCTGTGTATAAATAAACCATATAATATAAAGATACCAGTCTCTGTTCTAGTATCCATTACCGAATCTGTTATTGAATCTGAGGAGACTCACATTGGAAATGCAAATGCTCATGGCAGATGTGTCCTACAATCAGCAACCATTGGCAAGTGCTGGTGTTTGCCAAACCCTGGGGAACATGGTGTGCTCTTTTCTGTGGAATCGTGGCCCATGCTATTACGAGTTACACACATGGAAGGCCCCAATCACCTTCCTTATCTTGTTATGAAATTGTAGATCGCAGATGGCAATTCAATCCTTTATGTACTCCATGACCTTGATAACAAGATCAGATGTTGGACTCTGGTGGGGTTTTGTTTTTGTTTTTTGTCTCGTTAAGTTCTCTGTTGCTGAATCATGACCAGAGGACAGCATGCCATGCCACCTTGTTATTTTTAGATTATTACAGTAGGAAATGAATTAAATGACAACAATAAAGCTTGGGTCACACACTCAAGATGCAAATGTGATACAGCCAAGCCAATGAGAGCGATCACGGGATTTTCCAGTGCTTCATATAGCCCATGCAGCAATGCCATTAGGAAATTTCAGATTGTGAACTTAATGGTCTTATGGGGGTGGAGTCATCTTTAGAATGATGACAACATATTGTTATGAATTTGTGGGTGCCAGGCTTCTAATCCCTATAAATCTAGCTTCTGCTGCTTCTGTAACTACTGGTTTTAAGTCTTATTGCAGTGATAGTAGCTTGTGTGCTACGCTTTTCTAATCTGAGCCATGCTTTCCTCAGGGAGTTGAGAATGTTGTTCATATCTGTTTTGGCACTGTCATTAAAACATCTGTTTTTATTTGTCTCTGTGTGCCACAATTCTGGTCCATTCTCTTTCCTCTTTTTGGCCTCTCCTCTTACACCACAAAACCTATGGCCCTCCAGATACAACTCCCATCATTCCTGACCTTTGGCAGTGCTGGCCAGAGCCAATGGTTTTTGCATCCTAGGACCCTCATCCCTGCTTTATATAGTTAGCTTTGCTTGCAGTTATTCTGTTTAAGGTATCAAAAGAATTATTCCACAGCCTCCAGCCAACTACCAGTCTCCCAAAATTCTGTTTATCTCCATAATTCCATTACTAAGCAGTTTTTATCTAGTGCACAACCATTAAAAATGTAATAGACTTGTAGGATCAAGCCAAAGGCTCATCTATTCCATCACTCTGCTCTCACAGTGGCTAACCGTGGTTTGTTTTGCTTTTGCTCTTGCTTTTATTATGTATTTTGTGTTTTTCATCTTGTATTTTTATGTAGTGAACCGCCCTGGGATTTTTGGATGAAGGGCAGGATACAAATTTAACAAACAAATAAATAAAAATGAGTGTTCAAATATACGTCAGGCTAGCTTCCTCATGAGGTGATTGCCAGGGCCATTAAAACAAAAGAGGGAAAGGGGCTCTGTGCCAGGTGACAAATGGGTGGGGCCCCTCCTCCAGCTCTTAGATGGTTAGAAAGACAAAGCCTGAGTTTTTAGGGCAAAACTTTGTGTGATGTTAAGAAGCTATGGGAAAAGCAGCAAGCAGAGGGTTAGAGAGCGATGCTTGATATCTGTTTGAATCCGAGGCTGCAGCTATGAGAGAAGCAGGATCTTTTTGGGGTGTTAACACTGTGAACCCCTCCATTGTAGACTTGGATGATGGACTCAAGGGCATCCTGATCAAATTTGCAGATGACACCAAACTGGGAGGGGTGGCTAACACCCCAGAGGACAGGATCACACTTCAAAACGACCTTGACAGATTAGAGAACTGGGCCAAAACAAACAAGATGAACTTTAACAGGGAGAAATGTAAAGTATTGCACTTGGGCAAAAAAAATGAGAGGCACAAATACAAGATGGGGGACACCTGGCTTGAGAGCAGTACATGTGAAAAGGATCTAGGAGTCTTGGTTGACCACAAACTTGACATGAGCCAGCAGTGTGATGCGGCAGCTAAAAAAGCCAATGCAATTCTGGGCTGCATCAATAGGAGTATAGCATCTAGATCAAGGGAAGTAATAGTGCCACTGTATTCTGCTCTGGTCAGACCTCACCTGGAGTACTGTGTCCAGTTCTGGGCACCACAGTTCAAGAAGGACACTGACAAAGTGGAACGTGTCCAGAGGAGGGCAACCAAAATGGTCAAAGGCCTGGAAACGATGCCTTATGAGGAACGGCTAAGGGAGCTGGGCATGTTTAGCCTGGAGAAGAGGAGGTTAAGGGGTGATATAATAGCCATGTTCAAATATATAAAAGGATGTCATATAGAGGAGGGAGAAAGGTTGTTTTCTGCTGCTCCAGAGAAGCGGACACGGAGCAATGGATCCAAACTACAAGAAAGAAGATTCCACCTAAACATTAGGAAGAACTTCCTGACAGTAAGAGCTGTTCGACAGTGGAATTTGCTGCCAAGGAGTGTGGTGGAGTCTCCGACTTTGGAGGTCTTTAAGCAGAGGCTTGACAACCATATGTCAGGAGTGCTCTGATGGTGTTTCCTGCTTGGCAGGGGGTTGGACTCGATGGCCCTTGTGGTCTATTCCAACTCTATGATTCTATGATTCTATGATTCTATTCTATCATAAAGATACCAGTCTCCACTGTGCCTCATTTCCAAAAGGAAATGCAAACCCAAAGGGGAAAGCATCTGGAACCCCTTGAGTCTTGCACCACCTGGAGACTGGGATGACATCAGAGGACACACCCTACACAAACTCTGCTCCATGTCTTCTTTGAGTGCTATTGTCTGGCTGACATGTTATTGCATCTGAGGAAACTCACATTGGAAGTGCAAATTCTCCTGGCTGATGTGTTCTACAATCAGCATCCACTGGCAAGTGCTGGTGTTTGCCAAACCCTGGAGAACATGGTGTGCTCTTTTCTGTGGAATCGTGGCCCATGCTATTATGAGTTACACACATGGAAGGCCCCAATCACCTTCCTTATCTTCTTATGAAATTATAGATCGCAGATGGCAATTCAATCCTTTGTGTACTCCATGACCTTGATAACAAGATCAGGTGTAGGACAGCAGTGGGTTTTGTTTTTGTGTCTTCTTAAACCCTTTGAATCATGACCAGTATGCCACCTTACTATTTTTAGATGATTATGGGGGAAATGAATGAAATAACAGCAATGAAGCCTGGCTCGCAGATTCAAGACCCAAATGTGATGCAGTCAAGCCAATGAGAACAATCACAGGACTTTTCAGCAGGCCATGCGGCAATACTGTTATGTGGACTTAGTGGTCTTATGGGTGTGGGGTCATCTTTAGAATGATGGCAACATATATGTGTATATCACTTCACCAACCTCAAAATGTGGTTGCTGCACTTGGTTGCTGTCAACTGAAATGACCAAGGGGATGAAGTGACTCCCTGGTGAAAAAAGGGTGAAGAATTTGGGACTTCTTAGTTCAGAGAAAAGGTGAGAAAGCAGCAACATGATAAAGTTTATATAGTTTTGCATGGCATGGAGAAACAGAAAATGGCAAATGTAAGTACAATCGTACTTTGGTTCTCAAACAGAATGCGTTCCAGGAGTCTGTTCGACTCCCGGAACCGTTCGAAAACCAAAGCGCGGCTTCTGATTGGCTGCAGGAGCATCCTGCAGCCTATTGGAAGCTACACTGGATGTTCAGCTTTTGAAAATCATTCAAAAACCAGAACACTCACTTCCGGGTTTCGATTGTTCGGGAGCCAATTTGTTCAGGAGCCAAGGCATTCGGCTTCCAAGGTATCAGTGTACTGTACACATTGGGGCAAAAATGGTCACAGTCATATATTCTGTGTTATGTACTGAAGTTCTCACCCTGGGCCAGCAGGGGGATTCTGTAGATAGTTTTCACTCAGGTCCACATATGCAAATAAGGGATTGAAAGTGATGTTCAGTGATTGGGTAGTTACAGAAAGTGGTTACTGTTGCATTCTAGTGGAGCTGTATATAAGCAGGCTGGCTGAAGCCTTCAGTTCAGTTCTGTTCTGGCCTGTGAATAAACACGAGCTGTTTGAGGAATCGCTGTTTTGTCTGATATGTTCACCCAGAACTTAACATTCCGTATTATTCTATTTGAGTTTGTTTGTTTTTGTACAATCAAGCAGTGTATAAATTCTGTGAAATTAGTAAATAAGGCTGTTCATTTTTGGACGTCTAATAAAGTTGAACGTTGGACAATTCAGGACTGATGAAAGAAAATACTTCACACAGCCCCTGGCTAAATTATGGAACGTTGTCCCACAAAGACAGTGGGGGGGGGAGGGTCACCAGCAGCTTGGATGGCTTCACAAGAGGATGAGTCAAATTCTCATAGGATAAGATTATTGGGGGCTACTAACCCTGATGGGTATGTTCTACCTCCTCAGTGAGAGGTGGCATGCGGCATGCTTCTGAATAGCAGTTGCTGGAAAGTGCAGTAGGGCAGAGTGCTCTTGTGCTCAGACCCTGCTTATGGGCTCCCCTTGGACACCTGGCTGGCCACGGTGAGAACTGATCACTGGACCAGATAGGTCTTATGTCTATAGCAATATGGCTAGAGCCAAGAGCAAGGCAGACTTTAGGCTTTGTTCTTCCCCTCCTCCTATCCGGTTACTGGCTATTGGATTCCCATTAAACCACTCCTTTCCTTATCTGCTTGTTCAAGGCTGAATTGCCACTTAAGCAAGAGAGACACAACCCCTCAATTAAGCTATAAACGAGGTCCTTGCAGAAAAGGACCCAGGGACCTTTCAGTCTTATCACTTATGCTTTCACTCTCCTGTGCCTGGCTAGTTTTCTTTGCTCGCTTTCTTGTAGTAGGTTCTTGCTTCTTACCTGCCCATGAGTTCTCTTGCTTCATAGCTAATTTTCGGTCCTCTTCACAACCAGGAAGGTGCAAATCCTGTGTAGACAAATGGCATCCCAAAGCCAGAGTACTGTAGCAGCTGAACTGCCACTTGGACTTTACCTGCTGTTACGGCTGCTGGCTGACAAGCTTAACTTTCTTCTTCAGTTCCTCAAAAATACATATAACAAACAATCCCCATATTACCACCCCTCACAGAAACATCCCACGCATAAACAATGTTAATGATGTAGTCAAACATTATGCAGGTCTGTGTAATGGTTTAGAGTTGGTTACATCAGGTAGGTGCCTTCCACCCTCTGTTTCAACCAATTTTCCCAGAGTGAGCCATGCAGAGATGGCGGTGAGAGGACAACACAAACCTTTCCAGTTCCCCGAATGGGCCATGCAGTTTCTTTTCTTTCTTTCTTAAAGACTTTTTTTTAATTAATAACTTTTAACAAATCAATTTATAAATCAATATAACCAATTACGTTTTCCCCCTCCCTCCCTCTCCCACCCTCCAGAGACTTCCCTCAGCTCCCCTCTCTGATTTGTTTATACATATGTTGTAAAATTGTACATATCATTGCCTTATCTATCATATGTTCTACTAATAAATTTGTGGATGTTTATTCAAAACCTGCCAAGGAGTCCAAATCCTTTTGTTGTCTTTTTAAATAGCTAGTAAATAGTGTATAAAACCAGGTCAAATACATGTTGGAAATGTAAAGAAAAAGAAGGTACTTTGTATCGTATGTGGTGGGACTGTAGAGAAGTAAAAATAAAAGGGAGATGATATATAATGAATTGAAAAAAAATGTTTAAAATGACATTTGTTAAAAAACCAGAAGCATTTTTGCTAGGGATTTTAGGACAAGACCTGCCAAAGAAGATAAAGAACTTATTTATGTACAGCGGCAAGAGTCTTGTTAGCACAAGGATGGAAGAATGAGGAAATCCCAACAAAAGAACAATGGAAAGAAAAACTGATGAGTTGTGCGGAGTTGGCAAAGTTGACATATAAGCTGCGTGAGGACAATCATGATTTCAAGGAAGAATGGGCCATGCAATTTCAAAGCTGTCTTTGTGTTTCTTAGCGCTCCAAGATGCCTAGTTTCTCCATAAGGGTTTGTGTTCCATCTTCCTGTGGATGATGTTGAGATTCCTGCATTGCTGGGATTTGGGCTGGATGACCCCCAGGTTCCTTTCAGCTCCGCAATTCTACTCTGCTAACATCCTGAAGCAAAAGAGAAGACAGGGAGTGCGAGATGCCTGCCACTGTTTGTGTGAACCCAACAGTTACATATGCACAGGGAAGGTTAGAGGTAAGTGAGGTGTGTCATATTGCAACGTATTGTAACTGCTTACTCAAAGTTCTTTTGTTTGGAATCGAGAAAGCAGAGCATGAGTCAGCGCGGGGGTAACTGAGCATGTACAGACAGCATAAGAAGAAACCAGACCTACACAAGCATCAGCAGGGAACAAAGAAACATAAACTGTGCATGGCTGTAGTTCAAAAAATTTCCGATCATTTATTTATTTGTTAAATGTGTATACCAGCATTCATCAGTAGATCTCAGGGCGGATTGCAGGATAAAAGGACTGTTCGAGGCAGTTCTCATTAGACTCATTCTGTGGAGGCTGTCCTTTGCTGAAGCAGAGAATAAAGGGGGCACCTAGCTGGATGCTTCAGATTTTTTTTTTTTTTAAATGTTTGTCCCAGGTGGGATTAAACAAAGACACGACCATGAGGAGTGCAAAGCAAGGCACCCAGCTAGGGGCATCCTCCGCACCACCATGCCTCTAGGGTTAAGTTAGTAGATGTTTTCCAATATTTCTATCTGCAGCCATGAAGAAGATTAGTAGGTCTTTTAGCAGTAAATTATTATGTTCATCTATAGATTTAACAAAGCAAGCCTTGGATCAGGTTGTATATCACCTGTCCCATAACAGAAGAAACTTCTTCGGAGATTCTTTTTCCAAAACAATTGTACCAGTTTGCAATCCCAACCATATATGGAAATATGGAACATAGCTGTTGACATCCTCTTCAACATAAAGCAGTTGAAAGAGATATTAACCTGTGGCATTTCGTGGGTGTCTGGTGCCATCGGTGAATTGTTTTAAAACCACTTTCCCTCATTTTAGCAAACACTGACTTCAAAGGGTTCCCCCACCAAGTTTTCGCTAGTCTGCGTTGTCAGTTCCACAGTGTACATGCATTTCCAATACAGATTTTAATGAGATTAGATCCCCTGTGATCACATCACAGATAATCTTGTAGACATTTGAGGGAAGTTTTTTTTTTAATGTCTATTCTATGTAGAATTAAAAACTAGTTGTTCAAATGTAGAATATACTAGTTAACAGTTCAGGATGGTTGACATTCCATCAGTGGGACCTGATGTTTAGGAGATGGGCACAATTCAAAGTGTTGGTGCTGACCTTTAAAACCCTAAACAGCCTCGGCCCAGTATACCTGAAGGAGCATCTCCCTAGAGTGGTTGGAGAGGCCCGGCCAGATGGGTGGGGTATTATTATTATTAATCATCATCATCATCATCATCATTATTATTATAAGCTTGGATAAGGTGACCTACTCTTGTTTTTATATCTGTCAGTGGCTTTTAGCAGGTACAGGCAAACTCAGCCCTCCAGATGTTTTGGGACTACAAATCCCATCATCCCTGACCTCTGTTCCTGCTAGATAGGGATGATGGGAGTTGTAGTCCCAAAAACATCTAGAGGGCCAAGTTTGCCTATGCCTGGCTTTTAGTCATGATGTATCAACAGAGCCTCTATGTATCAGTTACTGGAGATGGAGGACATGGGAATGTCCCTCCATTCATGCCTTGCTTGTGACCACCCAGTCATTTGACTGGTTTCTGTTGAAAATGGGACGCTACAGTAGAGCGACCTTTGGTCTGTCCCAGCAAAGCAATTGCTCGTATGCCCTTTACAAGCTTTTCACTCTGGAGTCAGCTCAAATAGTAGCTGGAAGAAGAGAGCAAGTTTAAGATTGTTCATGGGGTGGAGTGGAGGGTGGATCCATGGTTTGCTGTAAATATTTATCCCTCTTCACTCTTCAGAGGAAAATAAAACTCTGGTATGCTCAGTAACACATTTCTTGAGTGTTCCAAAGTTGGGCAAAGCTATTGGGTTACTTTTTCTTCCTTCCATGTTTAGCTATTGTTTTCAAAGAGATACTTACCCAACTATGATGACTGACCATCAATAAAAAAAAATAGTAATCAATTAATGTCAGTGCTTTTTTTCTGGAGGAACACAGGGGGACACATACCCCTAAATATTTTGTGAATCTAAGTTTGGCCTCATTGAGGGGCAGTATTTCAATATGAGTAGGAAAATGAGAGTACCCCTAAACGTATTTTTAGAAAAACAGCACTGATTGATGTCATTCATGATGAAGGCTGCCAGCCTTTGTAACGCTTACCCGCGATTAAGTTCCACTGAACTCAACAGAAATGACTTTTGAGGAGACATGCAGAGAGGAGTGTGTCCTACACACATTTACTTGGAAGCAGGTAGGCTGTATTGAAATGTGGGACTTAAATCTTGAGGAGGTAGGCACAGACTCACATTGTAAATTGAACAGAATAAGCCTTACAGTCCAATAGTTCTCCAAGTGATTCTTACTGGTTTACCAGGGTGGTTAACTAGGAGCCCTTCTGGTGTTGCTGGACTACAGCAGCCCATCACCGTGGACCATTGATCACGCTAGCAGGGACTTATGGGTGCTGGAGTCCAACGACATCTGGAGGGCCATAGGCTCCCTAGTCTTGTTCAGTGGGGTACCATTTTAACCAGTGGAGAGGACCAGTCTTTTAATTTCCTCATCCACATAATGAAACTTTCAAAAACCCTGGAACTTCAGCATGGCTCATCATCATATAAGCACTTCTGCTATACTTTTTTCCATGAATGAAAAATTTAGAAGAAGTAAGAAGCAGACAGGCACAAAACGAGGGAGCCACACTGTGTTTTATCTTTTATTTCCAAATCTGTTGCTTTCATGGTACAATTTTACATGGCTGGGGAGGACATCCACAGACCTCTCTCTGCCCCTTGCCAACAAACTGGAGAGGGGGAGGGAAAGACGAAAAATAGAATTAACCAACCAAAACAAATGCTCTCCAGAGCCTAGGCCACCACATGTACAATCAAAGAACTGCTCTGCAGATTCGCACGGCAACTTCATCTCCCAGGAAAGAGACGGGGATGGGGAATGCCTCCTCCCAGGAACATTCTGAGCCCTTCAAGGCAGTGATAAGAGTGCCAGCTGTCAGCAGCAACACAGCAAACACTAGGAAGGCATGAGAGAGGCTGACACTTTTGCCTACAGCTCAGTGTCATTCTTTTTGGCACACATCTCTGCGAAGCATTTGATGAGTTCGGTGGATCCTTTCCTTACCCCCAGAGAGGCATGCAAACCTCTTGGGCAGAAGTAGCACCTCTGAACATGACCCATCTGCTTTCTTCCTCAAACTAACAAACAGGGTCAGTGTTGTTAAAGGAGTGCCCTGGTAGACCAGGACAATCTGCACACAGCTTTGCTGGGTTTGATGGCCTCGCACCCCTCCAAGACAAAACCATGTTCAACATGCTGGGAAGTAGAAGTGGAGGTTCTGAAAATGGAAGCCTCCTTCTAAGAAAGATCTGTACTGATGCAGTTATGTGTGTGTGTGTGTGTGAGAGAGAGAGAGAGAGAGATGAGGGCTTTCCTTTGATGGCGTGGCCTCTTCTAGATATTGAATCGAACCCACAAGAAAACATAGCCACTCACCCAATCAAGCCCTTCCCGAAGAGAGAAAAATCAGTTTAAAATGGAAACAGAAACTCCAGTATTCCACCAACCCACCAACTAGCTTTCTTTTCTTTTCTTTTTGATGATCAATAAACATTGCAGACATCAATTGAATTATAAAGAGGGTAGAAAGTACAAACAGCATTCAAAGAAAGTTAGGAGACAATCTTTCTTGAGATCAGTGGAACAAAGAGAAAATCTGGATCCTGGTTTGGCTATATATACATACACAGACTGAAAAAACCCCAGTGTAAACAAGCTCTTTAATGGAGCCCAACAGGTCACATTCAGGGATGATGAGTACACAAAGGACTTTTGCATTCAGCACGTCTGGAATGATCTGCACTTTTACATGAGAAAGAAGTTGCATTTCATTTCTTTTACATATTTGCACAAAAGCATGCCTGGGTCTTTGCTTGCTTCTCAGCCTCGTTTCCTCCTAGCTTGATTCTTATAAACAAGTAAGTTCTGCTTAATTCTTTTTTCTGGCCCCAATCCCCCATCTTCTGCCTTTGCAAGGGTCAGTGATAACTGTGCCCTCTGCTTGGCAGCAGAGGTAGATTGCCACCTGCCTCTCGGCTTGGCACATAATGGTTTCCTCCATTTCTACATGGGAGGATAAAGGCAGCTCTGACCAAAAGCTGGAGCAATCCCACCTTTGCTCAGGCAACAAGTGGGAAAGGTCAGAAGGCTAACGGGAGCCCTTTCCCTCCCAGGGTAACAGACTGTGGAATGTATTTGAGAATCATTAAAAAAGAAAAACCCCATTCCTTTTTCTTAGTCACAGTTAGACCAATCAAAAGGCGTCTGGCCTGAGCGAGTGGAAGGGGCGGCCACAAGCCAGCTGCCACCCACCTTGGACCATCAAAGAAAAAAAGTCCCCCAGTGTAAACATTAAGTCAGTTTTGTTTAACATTAAGCTGTAGCATTCTGTGGTAATAAGGCAGTAAACGGAGCATTGTCGCCGCTGAAAGTGAGTTAAGAGACATCGACATGCAAGGGAAGCCTGAGATTGGAAGTAGATCTTATATAGCACCAAAAGACCAGTTGCTTCTCTTATAAGCACAATCCTCTCGGCCACCAGAGCTAGAAATTTAAACATTCAGACAGATATGTGGTACACTCCTGTGTGTGTGTGTGTGTGTGTGTGTGTGTGTGTGTGTGGTGTTATTTGGAAGCAACCTTCTCAAATTAGCCCTGTATTTGGAAGAAAACAAAATTAACATATCTGGGAGGAGGCTGCCTTCTCCCTAACTTGGAGATTTTAATGGATGGTTCTGCTTTCAAACAGGCAATTCTTGGTGATGGTTCTGAGAGAACGCATTGCCACGAAGGGGACTGTATCACTTGCCCTTATGAACATTCAGGTCCTACTCTCTGATCTGGGTGAGGGCAAGGGTTTTATTGGTTGTTCTGCAACATTTCCTCAGTGTCACCACATTATTGCTGTCTGGAAAGGCACTCTTCCGCTCTGGCGCAATAAAAGTGGGGCACTTTTCCACCTACCTCAGCCCATTTGTGGAGTGAAAAGTCACAGGATTTCTGCAGGAAGCTTATGGGACACACACCAACTTGTTTGTCTACCTTGAAACTTTTGCAGGAGCAAACAGTACTGGCAGGGATTGCGTATTACTGCCCTGACACCATCATGAGTGCAAATAATCACAAATGCACAATGAAAAGGTGATCTGGAGAGGCGCAGAGTCCTAAGTGGAGTTAAACATCACCAGTGGTACCCCACTATTGCTTTAAAAAAAGTGTGGTTAAAAAGAAAACAAACATTTGTGCACCGAGGCCCCAAAATTAACTGGGTGCCCTTGAGAGTTGACTAGACAGCCACACTCCCGGGACAAAGAAGAAATGAGTATATGGGCACCCAAAGGAAGAGTGGAAGAAAATGTGAAAAGCAAATTAGAATTACAGGTTGTTGCTTTATGTGTGTTTGTGTGCATTTTGCATTTCTATTTCAATTTAAATAAGCACAAGAGCAGTGATGAGGGCCATTTCTTCTAATGCCTGGATAGAAAGGATGGCTTTTGACAGCAAAGCAGCTTTTCTGAATCTTTTAAGGCCATTGAGAGCTATAATTTGTTAAAAACAAAAGCACCTGGAAATGCATTTGGTTTAGAGCTGGAGAGGTGTGTGTGTGTGTGTCCATGTACAACTTACATACAATGATGTAAATGTTTACTTCATTTCAAGACAAGAGAGAAATGCTTACAGTCCAGGGAGTAAGAAATCATGTACTGTACTGTGAAAAAATGAGCAAGTCAAAGCTATTGACTAATTCTGGAATAAGTGAGGCGAAAGTGTACAGTTAAAATGCTTTGGTACTACTGTAATGAGACTTAGGGCTACAGTCCTTATGCATACTTACTCACTAGAGAGTAAACTCCATAAAAATAGTGGGACATTTCCATGCAAACAATAGGATTGCACCATAACATGTATAGGATTGCGCCATAACATATATAGGATTGCACCATAAATCACAACTGGATTTCACTAGTTTCTACCTAGAGAACATATTTGTGTTGTTTTGTATATATGCACACCAGGACATGAACTGCTAACTGAAAACGATGAATGAAGGATTTCCTCCCTTGTTTAATTCGGCTGTGGTCTATAGCTCATATTCGTAGGTTTTCTAGATCCGTATCAGTATCCAAACTGCAGAATTACAGGGAGAACTCCTGGAAGATTAGCACTTGCTTATGAATGCCAGGAGTCAGTGGCAGACCTGAGCAGCAGCATGAAAGGGATGGAGAGATGGTGGAAGCAAGTCAGGTGCCACTTCTGCGTAAGCTTGGGGTGCCACTCTGGTACCCTTCTCCAACCAGTGCCCTCCAGATGTTTTGGGCTCCCATTGTCCCTGACCATTGGCGACTATGGTACTGATACTGATGGGAACTGGGGAAGGCTGGCACTATGGGATAAGCCTCAGATTGACATAGATACTTCCTGAGTAATCAAGAACCTCACCACATGTGGATTACATCAGTGGTATAGCATACAACAAATATAAAATAATGCTATTCCACGGGTGGGGAAAACCATTGAAGGACCCTTTAAAAACAAGGTTTTGAAAATAATGCAGAAGAGCATCCTGGCAGTTTAGGCCAATCACTGCCAAGATGAATGAGATCAGCATCACATTAATGGAATGTCTGGAATCCTCAGAATGCTTTCTTCTTCATTTGATGAGAGGGAACATGCAGAGGTTGGGTGGAAGGACATATGTTTTCCACAAAGGATTTCTTTTGAAACCTCAGGGCGGGAGTCCCATTCAAAATGGGATGCTTTGGAGAATTCTCCAATCTCTCTTTCAGCTTTTAGTGAAGGTTGCCCATTTCCCGCCCCCACACACCCCAGGCAGGACTTCTGAACTTTTGTTTTTTAAACATATCATTCTGAATTTTTCAATGCTGTGTGATGCCAAAAAAATTCAGCAGGTGGCTGTAGTCAGGGGTAGATCCTGATCTGCTAAAACCCTGCTGCTGTTAAACGTAAGAGCCCCACGGGGGGAAAAACAAGCCACCCTGTTTTCGAAGTTGTGTCCTAAACACTGTATACCATGACATTCACACTCAGGGCCCAAGGAACAGGAAATTGGTAGGAGAAGGTAGGCTGACAGCAAAGCACCATGGTTAATGCCCTTGTCAAGAAGGAAGAAAATGAATGAGAAAGAGGAAGAGAAACGCAAGTTTCTCATGTGCGCCATGGCTGGATCACAGCTAAGTTTAGGAAGAAGCACCTTAGAGGGCTCAGATTCTTCCATCTCTTCACTGTCAGCCCAGCTCACAGGACGGATGGTTCCCAATAACCACTCTGGCTGCAAAAATGTCTGAGAAGAGGATGGAGGCCTTGTATGGAAGAGCATATAAAATATATGCGAGGCCCCTAAATTGAAGCAGTAAAGCTGTGCCCACATGGGGAAGCATTCACAAGAGCTCCACGAAAGCTCCTGGCTAAGGGAATTTTGGCGCATTCAAGGGTCCAATCACGGGACTGATGGCTTGGGCCAGTGGTGGGTATGTTTGGGCCTGCCCCTTCCCCAGCAAGATGGCCGCCACTTAGTGCTGCCACCATGAGGATGTCAGGCAGGGGCCTGCCTAAAGGGCAGTCTGAAGAGGGCCTTCAAATGATCTGTCGCTCCATTTTTCCTACCCTGCAAGGCCCTCCGAGGAGCCTTCACTTGGAGAAGAAGCCTGCATAGAATCATGCCACAGTTCAGACGTTATCACTGTCAAAGACAAATGAGATCAGCATCACGGCAACGGAAACAGCAGGACCGTAAAAATAACCATAGAAATTTCTCTTCTCTCTGATTACAAAGTTACAAAAATGTATAAAAAACCCCTTCCCGGACCCTCCCACCCTTTCACGGTTGCACATAGTATAGAAATGTATCAGAAAGGAAGATTTCAATTGGTCTGGGTTGTTGTTGTTTATATAATTTGCTCATGGTGTGTTAACTTCCCCAACTCATTCCCTCGGAGCAGGGAGAGTGGCCAGTGTGGCACAGAGGTACCCCCCCTTCAAAGACACCTTTCTTCCACAGCCAGGTCTTGCCTGACTCTCGGCCCACGAGTTCTCCACGTGGTTGATCTGGGCCCCCAATCAGCCTCAGTCCTTCCGTGGCAGGTGCCCTGAGGGATTCCCAATCTTCTGCTGGAAGTGCCTGGCCCCAGCAACCATTCCTGCTTCTTCCTTTGTTCTCACAGCAGCTGGACCCCTCAGGAATGACCTTCACTTCTTGTTATTCTTTGCAGGGGGGGTTGGAAAAAAGGAAAGATATAATTAAGATGGACACTCCTTTCTTAAGACACCTAAAAACAGAACATCTCTGTTCAGAACGAACTGTGTATATGAGTTTAAGGAAATGTGCCCACCTCCCCAGATTATGCCAGCAATTCTTCACAATTTTCCAAAATCCTGACTGCTTCCCAATTTTCAGCCAAAATTTCTCCAGTGAGAATTTTCAGCTCAGTCCTGCAACTGATGGGGCTTTTAGACCACACTGAGTGGTGGTGAATCCCAAGCACCTAGTTCAGGGCAAGAAAATCACAACCCTTCCTGATATGCGAATACCTTCTCCACCCTGAATCAAGATTTTCTCTCGTTCAGCTGTTTTCTCTTCAGCAAGGAGATCCACATTTCTAAATTCACCCACCTTACTTGATAGGTCACAGGCAACAGAAATTGGACCAAGGAGGGGGGAAATGCCCCCTCAGAAAGGAAGCCACTTACTCTGAGTCTGGCGAGAGCTCGGAAATACTGTGGGATGTTGCAGAGCGAGGTGGTGAAGGGCACGGCATGGAGGGTGTCGAGGAAGTCTGGGCCACGGAAGGCGTGGGTGTGGTCTGTGGGCCTGAGGGCGTGCTGGATGATTGCACAGAGGACAGGACAGAGGAGTTAAAAGATGCTAGGATGGAAGAAAGGATATCTAATTGCTCTGTGGAGGGGTGGCGGCTGGGGATGGCTTCTAGATTTTCTCTAGAAGGGAGCCTCCTGGAGAGGAGTTCAAGGTTTTCCCTGGAAGGCTGCTGTCTGGAAAGAGGCTCCAGGTTTTCCCGGGAATCCTGCCTGCCAGGCACTGTGTCCAGATGCTCTCTGGAATTAGATCTTCTGGATAAAAAGTCCAGCTGCTCTCTCGACGTCTGCCTAGCTGTTGCCAGCTGCTCCCTCAGAGGCTGCTTCCTGGAAAGCAGATCCAGCTGTTCTCGAGAAGGGTCTCGACTTGGCGGTGTGTCCGTCCGATCTCTCGAGGCTTGCCTGTTCGGCATAGTGTTTAGCCATTCCCTAGAGAACTCCCTGACTGCTCCCCCACAGTCTAGTGGTTCTCTTGACCCAAATCTACAGGGCAAAGTATCTAGATGGTCTCTAGATCCCTGCCTCCTGGGTAGGGTGTTCCCGTGATCTCTTTGATCGTGTCCAGAAGCTGCTTCTGCTACATTTTCTTGAGACCCATGCCTGCTGTGTATGCTTGCAAGGTGCTCTCTGGACCCGTGGCGGCTGAGGATGGTGTCTAGGTGCTCCCTTGACCCAGGCCTGTTCAGGATGGTGTCCAAACGCTCTCGAGAGCCGTGCCTGCTGGCAACCGCTTCGAGGCACTCGCCGGAGGTGTTGCGGCTCAGCTGCTCTCTGGACATCTGCCTCCTCATCAGCATGTCCAGCTGCTCCCGGGAAGAGTAGCGGCTCGCGGGCTGAGAGAGGCTGCCTGCCCCCGAATAGATCCTGCCGTAAGAAGCGGCGGGGACGGCCCGGTGGCCCAAGGTGGAGGTTTTGTACCAGGAAAGGTCGTTGGCCATCCTGCCCACGGAGGGCAGGCCTTGCAAAGTCGGAGGGTACTGGAGCCGATTCTTCAGGATACCTACACAATGTAAGCAAAGCAGAAGGTGAGAAGGGTGAGACTCTCTTCCAGGGCTCTCTCTAAGAGCTTCCCATTGGCAATGCCCATCCTATCTATAGTCATCTTACTCTATCCTGTTTCCTAATAGCAGGTCACTTTTGCATTTCTATTGATAGGAGAAAACTTCCTTAACCTACATTTACTCTTCTCTGCCAATATTCCTCCTCCTGTGTCTCTCTTTATGGCCTCTTCCTGCTGTTTCTGCTTTCTTGAAGAATCACCTTATCCTCTGTATGTCCACTCAACCGCTTCAGTGTGTGGAACTAGCATTTAACAAGTGCTACACAATGTTGGAAGGATTCTATCCTTCATTATGGCAGAACCTACACTCTGGAAATCCCTGTCCATGGAGGCGCCTTTTCTGTATTTTTGGCATATGCCAAAACCTTTTTTTAATGCTACCCCAGACATGTTCATTTGGCATGTGTTATAACATGCAATTGTACTTTATTAGGCATATTTTAAAATTGGCTATTTTTAAAAAAATCTAGTCTATCTTGTTTTTAACATCTTGTGTTTGCTGGTATTTCAAACATATATTTTATGTAAACTGCTTTGTGGCTTTGATGATTAAGCAGTATACAAATCCTCTTACGTGAAAAATAAGGAAGGTCAGTGGATGACATACTAACCACTGATAATAATACATTTACTAAATTTATTAGCCACGTGTTACGGTTGTATTTGAGCAGATTATTCGGTATTGCAAAACAGGGGTTTGTTTATACCAAGTCAGAACACTGGCCCATTTATCTCAGGATCCCCTCCTATACTGACCAGTAGTAGCTCTCCCTGTTTGAGACAGGAGTTTTCCCCAGCCATTTCTGGAGACATCAGGGATCTTTCTCATTCAAAGCATGTGTTCTAACACTACACTATGCCCCTGACTTTCCCTGGACCCCAAGCTACCCAGCAAGCATCATGGATAAGTAGGGATTTGCCACAAGGCCATCTTAGAGGCCCATGTAGGCCTGGGCCACTTCCTTCTGAGCTTCTGAGCCATAATAAAGGCAGTGACAATAAAATTTTGACACATGAAAACAAAACAAGGTGCTCCCCCTCCCTGGACAAAAGAAATAAAAGAAAAAGGGGTGAGACATAATCTGAATAGCTTTAACAAATTCATATTTCAGTGCAAATGCACTCATTACTGAGGGAAATCATGCTTTTGTGGAATTTCACAGATGATGATGATTAATTCAATTTATATACCACCCTTTACCCGAAGATCCCAGGATGGTGTACAACATTAAAAACATAATTGACATAGCATAATAATAAAAGACAATGAAACAATCACGGGGGGGGGGGGATTCATAATAACAGCTCTAAGCTGAGTGAGTGCGACACAATTTGATCCACTACTCATAAAAGCAGCTGTGATGCTTATTAAAAGTAAAAAAACAAAAAAAAAAAAACAAAACCCCCAACAAGCATCTGAATGGGAAGCCCCCTTTGAGCTTGAGGCCTGGGCCACATGGCTCTCCCACATTGGCCCTGCTTGCCACTACAGGGCACTGGCTGCAGTTCCGTTTCTCGTACCTTTCCGCTGCCTCTGGGTCTGGGTGAGGGAGTTCTCATCGCCACTCGTCAAGGCCAAGTCCGGCTGGTTGTTGTTGGCAGCATCCTTATTGGCATCGAACCCAAGTTTCCGCTCAGAGCCCCATTTCTGGAGGGAGCAGGGGTGAACTTCGCATTCGCCCAGCGCTGGCCAATAGGACATCAGGTCATTGCCATCTACATCTAGAGGG